>NC_025883.1:205554-431108 GCF_000755165.1 Leishmania panamensis | reverse complement strand
CCACACAACGCGCAGCCAAATACTTTGGTGCCCTGCGTTTGTGTAGGTCAGAGAAACTTTCTGAACTGCGAAGGTGCATGGGAAACGAGATGTGAAAGTAGGATGAGCGAGTACATCCAATTCCGCAACAGAATGTGGGATGACGCGTTGGAAAGCAGTATAATGTCTGCCCGTGTTCCCCCTCTCCATGAAAACGGGCATCAGGATTTTGTGTGGCCATAGTGGTGGTTACGCTTTTCCATTGCCAAAGAGTGGACGAGGCGAATTCGTTGCAAGACCATTACCCAGAGGGTGAATGAGCCTTGTTTCCGCGACGCCGAAGGAACATGCTTTGTTTTTGGATGGGGGGGGTGCGGGGCGCTGGTTTGAGGAAGCTGGCGCGCGGGAATGGCGCATCGCCCACAGCGGGCCCACCAGCGCCCCCCCCCCTTTTCATTTTCCGACGTTGTTGTCATGAGGGTATTTGGCAATGAGTAGTGAAATTGCGTCTTCAGTGGCGTTCTTTGAGGTGCGGTGCGGCACGGAATCTCGCTAGAAGATACTATCAAAGCACAGGCGGTTGGAGATGTCTCTTCGGAGCGCGCTGCCTTCGCTGTTTTCTTCCGCACCACGGTAAGCGATCACAGCCTCACGGATGCCAAATTGCAAGTGGACGGGCTTTTTTTGCATTGCCAAGCATCGTACTCGCAGCATAACGGGAAGGCGGGGTGAGGGACTTGCTGGAGAAGCCCTACCGGAGTATAGTGGAGGCTTTGAAAAAGTGACCGCGTCAAAGAAATACAAGAACTCCCTTGAGAACTCGCTAGGAGAGCTTTGGCGGATGACGAGGTCGAAAAATTGCAGGCACACATACACGACATGCCTAGCTTGCTGTCAAGCTCGTCGTTGTCGAGAAAACACCGCATAGGCAAGAACTGGGAACTGTTGGACTTTTTCGCTCCGCATTTGCTTTTTCAGGGAGCTGAGAAAAGCCCCCTTCTATTTCCTTGGTATTGTTGTCGCTTTAGGGTGAGGCGAGGGAAATGTACAAAGCGCTGTGAGAATTCGTCACATCGAAGAGGAGTTTCTTGAACAGTTGTACGCTTGCCTCTCCCCTTTGAAGTGAAGGCTAAAGAAATGAAGCAATGATGATACGCAGGCGTACGAAAGAGGATTACATGGGAATGGACTGTGCTGTAAAATGCCATGGGAAGAACCGCTTGAGTAAAATGTAGCCTCCGATTAAGAGGTGTCAGGGATGTCAATGCTATTATGCGAAAAGATGAATAGCGTGTTCTGCTTAATTGTCCTTGATGCGTTCCTAGGATACCTCTCCTTCTTGCTGTGTAGACATGTTTTGCTGTTAGCTGCTCAAGTAGTGCATGCTCTAGACGCAGTCACGTCATAGGAACCTATGAATCGCAATTGCCATAAAACATGCGTGGATGTTATTCAGCAAAGAGAAATCAAATGGTCAGGCTGTGTTTTTGCATGTTTGGCATTTATACTGTTACTTAGATTTGGCCAACACTAAAGGTAATTGCTAATAACACTACGGCGGTTCTCGATGGGATGTTGAGTGAGATACGATACGGTGTTCAAGTGTTTCCTTTCTACCTTTTCTACGATCATGATGTTCTCTATTTTGCATAACCGACGAGACGATGTGACAATGTGTGCTAATTCCTCAGCTGTTTTTTTTTTGTGTGTGTGTGTGTGTGTATGTGGGTGTGAGTGTCGCGAAGATGAGATAACGCTACCGGTGCTGGAGAAGGCATGAGTGATAAGCCTTCTTCAGCGCACTGGTAGTGTGGCCTCAGCTGAATGCTCATAATTCTTCCATCTGAAGTACATGGGCCGTTGCGCTCTGTGCAGTGCTGAAAAGTAGGAGGTCTACGTATAGAACTTATTTGAGCCTTTGTCGCGTCTTTTTTTTTTATCTAGCTTCGCCTGATTCTGGAAAGTTGTGGTGTTGTGATGTGGGCGGTCAACTACTGCTTCTTTTCTTGTGTTGCAGAGAATTTAGCTCGTGTATGGAGCTCTGTGGGATGTTGTAGAACAGGATAATGTTGTTGTGCAGCCTTTTCGAACAGGTTGTGTGTTTTTGTATTATTATTATTCCTGGGCAGATATTAGGAGTTGGTAAGCTCTTAGTTGATATGCACTGCTCTTGTGTGGCTTATTGAGAGTGTCAAGTGCTCTGATTGCCAAGCCAGCTGTGCTTTTTATATATCAGTTATATTGGCCACATTCTCGTAATAGTGCACAGGGACAAGATTTCTCGTAGAGAAAAATGGTAATAGAAGGTGTGCTTTTTTTTTTCTGATTGCAGCTGGCTGCTGTCGTGCGCCAATAGTTTCCTGTTTATTCGCTATCACGATTAGTCGGCCAAAGGAGATGTGTGTGGTTGAACCTAGAGCTGTGGCCGCTCGATCTTTTTGCTCTATTTTTGAAGATACTGAAGGCGAGCTTGTAGGAGGCAGAAATGCTTATACTCTTCCAATTCTAATAGAAGAATTCAAGGATATTTCTGTGTTTGTGTGTTTGCTCAGGTATTACAGCTCAGGAGTATATGCGTCTGTCGCGCAGTCAAAGATGTACTTTCTGCCCTAGGAACGGTCGATGGAGTATGCGACCTGTGTAGGGAGGAGTGGCGAGGCTTCGGAACTGTGGAAAAATCCAAAGGAAGATTACTTTTCTAATGTGAATAGCTGCTGCTTTGTGTCATCGGAGCTTAATGTACTAAGTTACCTAAGGGCAGTTGCTCTGCAAGATGGTTTGGTTAGTGTTATGTGGCGCTGATTGAAACACCAGCTTGTATGTGTGAAAAAAACGCTTCGCAGAGCGCTGTAGTGTTCTTCTGCTTTGATGAGAGAACTGTATTTTTTCTCTATGGAACCTTACTCAAGCGAACACAAACCTTTTTTGATTTTTCCGGTGTTATTTGAGCTTCCTTTGTGGGATTACTGTTGTAGAATGAAGTGTAGCGCACCAGCGCAGGAGGAAAACAGGTTTTTCATATGCATCGAGGAGGTGACGTGCCACTTTGTTCACGATTATTGTGTGTGTATCCACTATATGGCCTCATGGGAGCATTTTTAAATCAATGTATGGACTTATAAGGTAGCGAGATGTGTAGATCTTCTATCTTTTTGGGGACAATAAGAACAGTGCGTTATTTTGTGTGTGTGTGCGTGTATTTGTGTTTGTGGCCGAGTAGAGAAGTGTCCTTGATTTTTTATTCCTCCTGGACGGCGGGGCACTTGCTCTGATGGTGCCTCCAAATGGGCATCCGCGTTGACGATGAGATTAAGAACTCGATTACTTTTTGCGGTGTTTTTTTTGATATAAGCTAGGAATCGTTGTAAGACGGGGATTCGTTTTTTTTTATTATTTTGAACGACTCACCTTGCTGTCTTTTTTTTTTTTAGTGTGCTCTGTATGTAGTGAAACCTTCGTGGTAGAACATAACCATCGCTCTAGTGTGTACATTTAATCGATATTGTTCAAACAAAGAAAAAAACGGCCCGAGTGTGGGCTAGGCTCATTATACCGCTCCATATTGTTGCAATAGGTGGGGGCACCCTGAATAGTCCGCTACAAGTGTTGGATAGGTCGTTCTTGCGGAAACCATTTTTACTAGAAACGAAAAAGAGAGACTTGTCACCGTAGTAATGTTGTTGAGGTGCGTTCATAGAATTTGGGCCAATTGGGTAGAACTTGGCGCTTTATCTCTCATGATCTCGGGGAACGCATATATGATCGAGGATGATTTTCGCCTTTCTGTGCTAGTTACATTTCCTAATGAATATTTATGTTCTCCAAACCTTCTCTGTCTTAATGGCACTAAAATGGCAGCTGTTCACGTAGCTAGCGGGCATACTCTGTATCTCAAAGAACTCATTTCACGCTTCTTTTCCTTTCTTAAGCACGGAAAATGGCTGACTACGAGCAGAACTCCATTGTGTGTGATAACGGCTCCGGCATGGTGAAGGCCGGGTTTTCAGGTGATGATGCGCCGCGCCACGTTTTTCCGTCTATCGTGGGCCGTCCGAAGAACATGCAGGCCATGATGGGAAGTGCGAACAAAACGGTTTACGTGGGCGACGAGGCGCAGTCGAAGCGTGGCGTTCTGTCGCTGAAGTACCCGATCGAGCACGGCATTGTGACGAACTGGGACGATATGGAAAAGATCTGGCACCATACGTTCTACAATGAGCTGCGTGTGAACCCCGAGCAGCACAATGTGCTGCTGACGGAGGCACCGATGAACCCGAAGCAGAACCGCGAAAAGATGACGCAGATCATGTTCGAGACATTCAACGTACCGTCACTGTACATTGGAATTCAGGCTGTTCTTTCTCTATACTCTTCTGGCCGCACTACCGGCATCGTGCTGGATGCTGGTGACGGCGTGACGCACACTGTGCCGATCTACGAGGGCTACTCGCTGCCGCACGCGGTGCGCCGTGTGGACATGGCTGGCCGAGATCTGACAGAGTACTTGATGAAGATCATGATGGAGACAGGAATGACGTTCACAACGACTGCTGAAAAGGAGATTGTGCGTAACGTGAAAGAGCAGCTGTGCTATGTAGCGCTGGACTTTGAAGAGGAGATGACGAACAGTGCCAAGTCGGCGAACGAGGAGTCATTTGAGCTGCCGGATGGTAACGTGATGATGGTGGGCAACCAGCGGTTCCGCTGTCCGGAGGTGCTGTTCAAGCCGTCGCTGATCGGCCTGGACGAGGCGCCCGGCTTCCCAGAGATGGTGTATCAGTCCATCAACAAGTGCGACATTGATGTGCGACGCGAGCTGTACGGCAACATTGTCCTGTCTGGCGGCTCTACTATGTTCCGAAATCTGCCGGAGCGCCTGGCGAAGGAGATCTCGAACCTGGCGCCGTCGTCGATCAAACCAAAGGTGGTTGCGCCGCCGGAGCGCAAGTACAGCGTGTGGATTGGTGGCTCCATTCTGTCGTCGCTGACCACATTCCAGACGATGTGGGTGAAGAAAAGCGAGTACGACGAGTCTGGCCCGAGCATCGTGCACAACAAGTGTTTCTAAGGGACCCTTGCCACGGCTACGTAGATGCTTTTGGTCAGAGGGAAAGACGCTAGTGAGCTGAGGCAGAGTTTAGCAAACGTGCTCGCGGGAACGTATGCAGCACTCCGGACATGGGCTTTTTTCTATTTCTTTCTGGTGCTTGTTTTGGCTAGTGGGTTGTTCCGCCTTTAATCATCGTTGTTTTTCATCGCTTCTTTGTTTCAAAGAACTTTGACTTTTTTTAATTTGCCTGTTTTCCCCTGTTCCGTCTGGCTTTGAGGTTCTTTTTCATCCTCTCTAGTTTATCTCTTTGGAGGTAACTGCGTTCCTTGTGTGTGTCCACGCCTCCAATCTCACAAGCGGTTCAGATAGACGGAGTATTTGCGGGTCTCTGGCGTGTCCTCATCGCTCTTGTTGTCTTGCCCAGCTTTCCAGCTTCCCTGCCACGTACGGATGCTGACGTCAAGCAGCATCTTGTGCAGGAAAGTGCATTATCCCATTGGAGTAGAACGTAAGCTCACATGTAGCAACGACCAACATTTATACAAATTACTCCCAAGCAGAGGCTCAAAGCAAACGAAAGAAAAACAAGTAGACGCTGTGATGTGTTATTATTATTTGTGCCTTTGAGTAGTCTGATGCCCATGCTCTTTATTCAAATCTATTTTCACTGGCGATGCACACAATACATGGGCTCATATCGTGCCGCCAGGATGTCAGTCACTGCTCTCCAAGCGCTACCGAAGTGTTAGGTGTTGTTGCTGATTGGCATTAATTTCACACTGCGTGATGCATGAACTTGGGCGTGGATTTGTGGCGGTCCTCTTCCCTCTGGGCAAGAGACCGCTTTGTTCGTAGTATTTTGCATGCCACGCGTTCGTTGCATTGGCTGTGCGAAGAGACCGCGGGCTCTGCAGTGGCGCCTTTCAGGATCTAATCATATTTTGATTTTTGCCCTTCTGTTCCTTACCTTGTTCATCACCTGAGGCACATAAAAAAACTGACACCCACATACGCACCCCCCCACACACACACACACGCACATACTCACATACGCACGCACGGCCCTTGTCAGTTGTCAAGACCAGCTTAACTGGGTTGCATTCCTCTATTCGAGCGACTCCTGTGGTGTCCCAACGAGCGGCAGTGTGCTCTGTCAGCCTTCTTTTACTTTTGCCCCCCTGTCTCTCCTCCCGTTTTCTGCTCACACCTCGTTGTCATGTCCGAAAGCGGTCGAAATGATCCGCCAGAGGACTCGGTACCGACTAACGTCGACAACAGCGATATCGAGTACCACTACCTTCGCACACCCAAGCAGGGGAACTTCGCGGGCGGCAACAACAGTGGACTAAATACCAGCGACCACAACGCGATTTCTAGCTTCTTGCTTATCGGCAAGCTCAAGTCCGTCGTGTACGAAGTTCTGTATAACCTGGAAAACCATGGCAACTTACATGACATTGATGAATTTATCGCCGTAACGGAAGACTGCCTGAAGGCTCTCAAGACCGTCAAGGTGGAGCGGCGCATTGAAGCACGCCGAATGAATCTCTCCATGCGCATCCAGGTAAACTCTTCCATGAACGCGCTGACGACACCATCAAACAGGGAGCTGGACGACGCGTTAGGGGACACTGTGCGTACCTCTGCCGCCATGGTGAGCCAGGGACCTCAAAACTACAAGGCTGCGCTGCTGAGGCAGAAGCTGCCATCTCCCAAGCACTCTCCAGCCCGGACAGATGTCCAGACAAGAGGCGACGTGGAGGCTGCTCGGTACGCATCAGCGCTGCGGGCAGAGGAGCGTCAGAGGCAGGCAGAGGAGCGCCGGTTCGACATACTGCAGGAAATAAAGCAGAAGTCGGAGGTGGCCGATGCTAGAAGCCTGCGCGCCAAAGCGCGGCGCGTGGAGGCGGAGGCAAGGCAACGCATGGAGACGCTGGATCGAATGGACAACGGAGTGCGCCGTGCGGAAGAGGCACGGCGGCAGACTCGAGAGAAGGCCCAGCGTGCCCACTCCCGAGTGGAGCAGGTGCTGCTCACGAAAGAGCTGCTGCAGCAGAACAAGGCGCTTTTGCTGGACAAGAAAATGAGCGATGTGGAACATAATCAGGAGCAGATGCGGGGGAAACTGCAAAAGCAGGCACTGGAGCGGCAGGAGGCAGTACGGGCCGCGGCTGAGCGTCGCCGAAACTTAAGCCAGGAGCGACAGGAGAAGCAACAGCAGCGTGAACAGCACCGTGTTGACAATCTGCGCCGAATCGACGAGCAGAAGAAGGTGGACCAGGAAGTGAAGCAGCAGAAGGCACGTGAATGGGAGAAGAAGGTGCAGCAGCACCATGTCGACACCACCGCAGAGGCCGAGGCGCAGATCCGCAAGACGGAGGAAAAGTTTCAGCAGAGCGCCCAGCTGTTGGAGGAGCAGCGGGAGAAGCGGCAGCAGAAGCTGGAGCGGCAGGAACAGAAGCTACGCGAGGCGAAGGAGCGTCGCGACAAGGAGCTGGAGGCTCGGGTGATGTTGGAGGAGATGATGCCGCGCATGTCAGAGCAGGAAGCGGAGCAGCAGGCATCGCGCATGTCGCGTCTATCCATCACAACGGTGCACCACGGCAAGGTGTTTGTGGACACGTACCAAAAAATGTCGACGCAGTCTGCCAAGGATCTGAATCGCAGCCGGCTACGCGTCGTTTTCAGTCGTCTCTCGTCAGCTGTGACTGCGGCATTGTTGATGCAGTGCAAGCATCCCTTGAGTGAACTTACAACATTGTCTCTCGGGGATATGGACTACGAATATGTGCGCTACTTCAATGCATTCGATACACTGGCTAAGGTTCTCGTGGAGGCTCGGAAAGCACGCGACTTTGGGACCATGCGGCAGACAAGCGATGTCTTGTTGTCTTTGTTTGTGCATGAGAAGGAGGGCAGAGAGAACGTGGTGTACTTCATCAAGAGTGGGTGCACCGCTTCGCTTTCGACGTGCCTACGTGACGAGGCTCGCTCGCTGCCCCTTAAGCACAACACTGAGGCCCTCCGCTGCGCCATGGAAGTTCTGGGCATGTGTCTGGAGAAGATCAGCGCTGAGGCGCAGGGAGCAGCAAAGTTGATACCAGTTCGGGACCAGCTACTTAACGAGATGGAGGTCGTTGGCGTTGACAGCGTCTGCGTTGCAGTACTTCAAACCTGCACTGAGGAGGAGGAGCTATACCTGGCATACACCGCCCTCTGCATCATTTACACGGAGCTGAGCGTGATAACCCGCCGCAAGGGAGAGGTAAAGCGACACTGGTTTCAGCAGATCACGACCTCTCTCTTTACGCTACTGCAAAACATGCTCACCCCGAACGGCTCGCCACTGCGGGAGTGTGATGTGAGTCTCTCGGGCGAGCGGGTAACCATTCTATTTTGCCTGTTTCGCACCCTCAACACCCTCGCGCGCTGGCAGCTGACGAAGTTTCAAGAGTTGCTGCACGATGGTTCCACCGATGCTGGGGCCGCCGTGGACGCGGCGCAAGAGAGAAAAGGCGAGATAAAGCGGACCGTCTCTGCCGACTCGCTGCCAGCACTTATCACTCGCACGGAGCTGTTTCACGTTCTCAGCGGATTTTTCATGTTTATCCACGGTCACCTCGAGGAGCTTGAGACGATCCCGCCCTCAGAGGACGCTGCAGGAACGACTGGGAAGAACATTAGAAGCTCTTTCGAAGAGGCGCTGCAGTTCGGCGTCACGTTGAACGGCTTTCCACCCTTCCCTTGTGGCAACGACTGCGATCCGGGCGATTCGCACAGGTTAGGTGGCAAGCACTACCATTTGCGGGCGGCCCTGCATGAGTGCATCCTTCTCGTCGGCTACCTGTGCTTTGATGACGCACTGCTCCAAGACATGATGGGATGGGGAAGGAAGAAACCGCTCATTGGCATGATGCTGAATGTGCTGCCCATCGCCTACTTCTCCAATGCCCGGCACATTTTGTTTCCGACAATTCTCTCCGCCATTCTTCAAAACAACCGAAACTCGATGATCGTCCGTGAGGAGATGTCGCTGGCAGAGTTGCTGCAATTCATCTTGCAGGAGTACGATCCCTTGACCAAGAGGGCAAAAATGTACGCTCAGGAGCACCATAAGCAGCTGGTGGCGCATAAGATGGAGACAGATCCCCGCTTTGCACTCATGGTGAAACTGCAGGGCAAGTCGTGGGCAGACATGGTGGACGATGACGACCTCCCACCGGCAACACCGCACTCGTCCGAGACAACGAGCACTACCCCAGCGGTGGAGAAGGAGAAACTGTGCAAAGGACTTCGTGCAACGTCGCTAAACCCAAGCAACTACTTCAAATTAGAGAGGCGGCTGCCCATATCGTATTGGCCCGCGGCGATAGAGCAGCTGGAAAGGCTGCGCCAGCTGTAGAGTGTGCCACGACTCGAAGACAGCTTTTGGTGTTGTTGCAGCTTTGTTGCTTTCGGTTCTCTAGCGGGTTTGACGTGCTCTGCGTTGAGCGTTACGTGGGTTGAGTCGGGCGAGAGATTCTACACGCATGCGCATATAAGCGCACATATCTGCACGCGAGAAGACACGAAATGCTCGATTCAAAAAAGAACAACAACTGAGCGCGTGGCTCATGCTAGTGAGCTGTGATCTTCCACGTGGCGCGTCTGCTCATTTTCAGCGGAGGGCAGAGTGCAGCGGCGAGTGAGCGTTCACTGCGTCTTGCGAACACCGTGCAGATAAAGAGATGTGCTGGCCGTGGGCCCAGTTTGCATCTCGTTAGTGGGGAGCTGCGCTGGACTGTTGTACACGAGGCGTGGAAAAGAGAAACACGTACGCGGGTGCAGTCGCGAATGTTCTACGAGCTAGTGCGCCTTTTCTCCCGTTGTACTTTACACGTCGCCCTCATAGTGCTACTGTTTCTTTTCTCCCGGTGTTGCAGGGAGCTGCGCTCCCCATGTCAACTCCCACCCCACTGTGCCATTCCCCTCTCTCCTTTTCATCCTGGACAACCCCCTCTGTACCACCATTATCTCCCCGATACTCACCACGCGCCTCAACAGAGATTTAAAAGGCGGCGTACTAAGTCCTCTGCTGCCTAACACTTCGCTCAGGTCTGCATATGCACCAGCGCACTCCATCACTGCAGCAGTACCCGCGCAACACTTCGGAGTATTACAGCAAGCACAAAGAACTTCATCATCTAAGCTTTGTAGAGGTCTGTCCCAATCTCTGCCCTCCCTTCTTTCTGAGTTAACTTACCAGGACGGCCATTCAAGAAATCCTCACCTTCGCAGCTCTCTTTCTGCCCCCTTTTTCCCACCTTCCTTCTCTCCCCCATACACTCGTGTCATTGATACAATCAGAGAAGGAGGACTTCTTCGATCACAATGCCGGAAGCATCGTCTGAAGCGGTACCTGCCATCAAGTCCATCTTTCAAGGACGCTTCTTACTAACGAAGCTTCTCGGCAAGGGTGGTTTTGGCGAAGTCTACGCGGCCGTGCAGACATCCAACAATGAGGTTGTGGCCGTGAAGATGGAAAAGAATAACGGTCGCAGCTCGTTTCTCTTTCACGAGGCACGCGTGATGCAGGACATTCAGAAGACCCCCACGAAGGATGGCATCTCCGGCATTGCGACACTCAAGTACTTTGGACAGGAAGGAGACTACCGCATGTTGATCATGTCCATGCACGGCGCGTCGCTGGAGGACATTCACGAGAAGTTGGGCCGCTTCTCTCTGAAGACCGCTGTTATGCTTGTGAGTCAGATGCTGGCACGCCTCGAGTACATCCACTCTGCAGGCTACGTCCACCGTGACCTCAAGACGGACAACTTTCTTGTGGGCAAGGGCTCCTTCTCAAATCGAATCTTCATGATCGACTTTGGCCTGAGCTCCAAGTTCATAGGCTCCGATGGCAAGCACCGTGAGATATCTACTGGCCGGTACTTCCTGGGCACCTCTCGGTTCGCCTCGCTGCGGACGCATCAGGGATACTCGCAGAGTCGCCGCGACGACCTGGAGCAGCTAGTGTACATCATGATTTACATGTATCGTGGTCGTCTGCCGTGGTCGGGCCTCAACATCAAGGATCTGTCGGCCAAGGAGCGCAAGATCGGCCAAATCAAGGCGGATTTAAGCTACAGCCAGATTTGCGCTAAGTGCCCGCAGGAGTTTGAGCACCTGTTATTCTACGCCCGAAACATGGAGTTTGCAGAGACCCCTCAGTATGACATGTGCCACGCCCTTCTCCAATCCGTTTTAGACTCGATGAGCCCCTGCGAGAAGATGGACTATGTCTTTGATTGGCACGTGCAGGCTAGCAAGCCACACCTCCAACAAGTGGCGCTGCGCGACGAGATCGCGCCTACAAACGCCAACGCTGCGAGCCGGCCCAATATTTTCAGCGGTGCGGATGGCAAGGGTATGTTCTCTGGCTTTGACACCAGCAACCAGCCTGAGAACATCTTCAGCATCGGTGACCACGACGCGTAAGATTGCTGTCACCGATCACATGTGAGGATGCATGTGTGTGTGTGTGTGTGTGTGTGTGTCATTACGACTCCGTGAACGGCAAACACTAAAACTGTACATGCGCGCACACCGTCATGTGATGATGACTGACTTTGCGCTTCTCTCTTGCCTTTCAGCATGCCTTGTTTCTTTGTTTTCCTTTCCTTCCCCTGCCCCCTCATCTTTCAACTGGTGTACTCCTGGCCCCCTATTTGGGTGCTATGCTGCTCTTCTTGCTTTGTCATTTGGCACACTGCAACGATAAGAAGCATCAAAAATGCGTTTACGTCAGAATCATTTGTGTGCTTTGTTCTATGTTCTCCTTTGCCTTTCCTCTGTGTGCTACTTTTCATTCCACGACCTCCTTTTATTGTCCTGTATGTTGGTTTTCAATGATCACCTCCGTTGCTCACCTTCTTGAGTGTTTCTTTGTATTTCGTGCATGTGCTCGCTTGCCATGTGTTTTTATAACCGAAAATATTTTCCTTCTTTTTCCCTTTTTTGTTGTTGTGTTGTGTGTGCCTATTTTTCTGTTTCTGCATCCCTTCCTGGGCCTATCATATACTTCTCTATACGTCAGACCCCGCACCCGTCTGTAATCCTTCTCAGAGCATACCACGTACGGCGTGCGCCTCAGCTACTGCGCTATTCCAAACATCCGTGTGTGTGGGTGTCGGTGTCGGCGGTGCGTAGCGCCTAGTCATTGTATGAGTATACCCAAGATGATACTACCTCCCTCACTTCTCTGTTTTTGTTGTTGTTGATTGATGTGGCGTAGTTCCCACCACGACCCATCCTCTTTGAATTAACATGATCCCTCTTTCGCCTCTTTTTGTGATGCTAACCTCTGCTTTCCCTTCCTCTGTTTCCCCACTCATCTTCGCACATCCATATATGAGTGCGAATGTACAGACCACCCCCTGTCTTAATCTGCTTTCATTTTGCCCACACTCTTGCACCACTCGGTGTGAAAGGTCCACGCAGGTTTCCCCGAAGTTCTATATTCTTACGGCACAAGCAAAGAACTTAATTTTGTGTTCTTCACGGACTATCGTTCGCGGACATATACTTCACCTTCATCTTACCATCCCTCCATCACTCAGAAAGGAAGAGAGAGCGATGCACCTTGTCTCGTTGACTCTTTCTTTTCTTTTTGCATTTCGTGTCTGTGTGTAGGAGTGAGCACTTTTTCCTTTAGCCTTTGTGTGCGTGTGTGTGCGTGTGTTCTTCCCTCTCTCTTAGTATGTGCGCCTTTTTCGCTTCTTTGATTCAGTTGCTGCGCTAACGTGACTGGTCGTGCCGCTATCTTTTCTCTCGCGCGCTTGTTCTCTGTCTTTCCTGGCTTTGTTATGTCCTGCTTTAAGGGGCTTCTTCCTCACTTTTGCGCACCCTTTGAACGGTAGAAGTGGGGGTGTATTTATTTTCTCTGTGCTAGGGTGTTTTACGCAGCAGCTCTCTTCCAGCGAGGCACAACACTTGCCAGGTACCACAGCACTGTATCTCTTGGTGGTAGACGAACAACGAAGAAAGTGATTCCCCTCCGCGCCTCCACGGTGCACAGAATCTCACACGCCGATCCAATAAGGAATCCGTCGGTGATCACCCGCTTCTTCTCTGTCAATTCGGGAGGAACAAAAGGGACGACGCGACTTGTACGTAAGCAGCTCCTCTTTACCATATTCTTAACGGTTATCTGTGTCTTTGTGTGCATGTTTCTCTGTGTACTGTTTTTCTTTTTGTTCTGTGATGCAGGTGTGTATACACGCTCACACCCGTACTTCATGATGCGCCCTGTGCCTCTGGTGTTTCTATTGCCATTGCATGTCAAGATCAGGTATCATCTTCTTCGTCCGAAAGTGTGCGTGTGTGTGTCGGAGGTGCTTCTCGGGATTGCAAAGCGTATGTGCCTGTGCGTGCACACACACACACGCAAGGTGTGCACGATTCAAATGGAGCATTCATTGAGGGTCTTCGGTAAGGTGTAGGACTGATGAATTGAAAGAGACGTCACCGGTGAGCAAGGAAAAACCGCAGCAAGCTTCCCATCTTCCTTGATCGCTTTGTCTCGTTTGCCTCTCCCCCCCCTCTTTTCTTGCTGTATCGTGCAGTGTGTGCGTGAACGAACGTGCTCCGGTCTGTCTGTCCACATGTGTGTTTCTTGTGTGCGGCGTTTTTCGATTAGTGGAGAAATGTCTCCGGGTGTTCCCTTTCTCTCTTTTCGGTTCATGTGCATGTGAGAACATACTTGCCTCCTTTCCTCCTTCCCTTTTTCCTCTTTTTCGTAGGAGACACCGGGAGAGCACATCAAAGACTTCAAAAGGGAGCGGAGCTCACATATCAAGTGACAGCTGCGTCGGTTGCACGTTGTGTCCTTTTTTTATCTCGCACGACGGGCCTTTTTGAGCAAGCCCAACGCAAGGACGAACCTCTGTTTTTCTCAGGAAAGAAAATAGGCAGGCAATGTCGGAACAGACTGTGGGGCTTGCAGGTAAAACAGGAAAAAAAAAAACACTGTCGCGACCATGCAAACGAGCGTCAAGCATACAGATTTGCCGACAATGGAAAATGCTAGTAAAGGCTTTTCTTCTTCCTCTTCTGCTCTGACTTCTCGCTCTCTTCGACTATAAACATGCTACTATTACTTGTCTGATGCACTGCTTTTCTTTTTCTAACGTGCGTCTGAGTGTTTCACCTTTTCGTTTGTTTATATCAGTTCAAATCACTTCTCTCCTTTCTCGTCTGTGTGGGCCCACTCACATCCCTCCTTCTAACCAAAATGCTATCGTATATCTGTCTAGTAAGCGTTGTAGGCGCAGTACCTCTATGGCCACCAACGTATGTCCCCCATGAATACTTAGACATGATGGGGAGAAAAAACAATGTGACATACACGTAGCTGCCTTCGAGGAGGTGAGCACGGCTGCTAAAGACGGTCTTCTTTTTTTGTTCTTGCCATTGAGGCTCATCCTTCCTCGTCTCTGGGCGTGTGCCCGATGGACTGACACCGGCGCATGTTGACAAGGGACCAGAGTGTCTCGTCGACTTTAACCGCGTCGCCTAGTGTGGCGAACTACGACGGCGCTCGTTTAACTCTCCGCACGAATGCTGACGTCTCATCAGTTTGTGTGTGCAAGAAAAGCAGACTGACGGTTTTAGCTCATTCATGCTAAGCTCCTCGCCCTCATCACACTATCTCTTCCTCGTCCTTCTCGGCTGCCGAGGTTCTTTTCACTTTCTCACCTCCACAATGCCTCGCGTGTGCGCATTCCCTCCGCTGATTACCCAAGGGCTTCTACTATCCACCTTAAGGTAAGACGCATCACACGCCTCCCACGTCTGTCAGCAGGTTCCACTACAGGATTCTCTTTTCCTTTTCCCTTTCTTAGTCTCACCCCCACCCGTTCTCGCGTGCTGCGTCAAGCAAATGCTCCGGCGCTGCGCTCGTCGTCTAGGCCATCAGCTCATCAAGGAGCCAATGGAGCACGAAGAGACCACCTTCAGTCGTGGCAACCGTACTCGCAGCAGCGCTCTCCATCACATGTACGGGCTTGCCGGGCTTTGCGGGATCGGTTGCATGCTAGCTCTCTTTTCCTTTGTGTCGGGGCAGCGTCGCGTTCAGACCACAATTACGGCAGACGGCACCATCACCAAGGGCACGTGTCCTACCAAGTGGTGGAACTTTTAAGCCTCCTGGCAAGTGAGCAGCCTTGCTGTGCCTGCGCGGCTTCGCTGCTCCGCAGGCACCGGGAAGAATGTCTTGCCAGCGACAAGCATGACAAGCAGTCGCAGCATTGGCAGCGAAGTTCGCCTTTGTTTCGGCCCCGGCGTTGCTCTCTTTCTTTCATCTGTCTGTGTTCGTATGGTGCGTGGGTGTGTGTGTGTGTGTGTGTGTGTTAGTGATCGCTGTAGTGTAGTGGGACACGAGGTACACATGCCTTTCATGGCGCCGAGAGCCTCCCCCCCCCCCAACACCTGCTGCTATCCACTTTGTTCGGGGGACAGGGAGACGGTGTGTACACCATCCTGGGTTTTCTCTTTCTTCACTTGTGATCGTCTCTCGGCAACATCTATACTTTTCTTTGATTCTCTCCGGCTTGCGTAGCGTAGTAGTGTAATGATCCACACACCGACCAACACACAGGACGACACCCCATGAGAAACGTGAAGTAAAAAATCTGAAAGCGGCGCCGCTCCCTTTCCCTTCCCGCTCTCTGTTCTACTTGGGCTCTGTGGATGACCCTCTTGGGCTGCCAATGTGAACTTCCCTCAAGGTCCTGCACCCCACAGAGGCTCCTCAGATGTACTGAGCTACAGGCTCACAGAGAGAGTGAGAAATGAGGGCATAATGGTAGGTATGCTCGTGGTGCAACTTCTTTCTCTCTTCACTGTATTGTATCACGAACGAAGCATCTTTCGTCTCCCTTGTGCGGTACCACACGCCCCTTTCCTCTTTCTCTCTCTCTTACTACTGCGTCTTGGTCGCAGGTATGTTGGGATGGATGCAAGCCCGCCTGCCCTTCCCCTTCCCTCCCGCGGCCGCTGCGACTGTTCCTGTTTTCAGCTTATAGTGGCACTGGCATGTGCGTGTGGGCGTCCTCTTGCGCTTCGGTCCCTTTGTGCTGCCTCGACGAATTTCTCATACAATGCCGCCGATACGTCCCGCCAAGCCTCCTGGTACCAAGAGCGTTCGCAAGCGTGGCGCTAACCACACCAAGACGTGCTCTCCGTCGCTCCAAGAGGTGTACATTCGATCGTGTGCGGAGCTGGGGCTGCGGCCCAATAGCGCGTTTACAAGCCTCCTACCTGACAAGGGTGGAGTTGAGTATCCTGAAGCCACGCTTGACCTTAGCCGCAACTACGTCGGAGACAAGGGTATCGCACCTATCCTTGCTACGCTCGAGAAAATGCCCAACGTGCGCGCGCTCATCTTCTCCGAGAATGGCTTGCGAAATCGCGGAGTAGAGCTTGTGTGCGCCAGTGCGACCAACCTGCCGCACCTGGAGTTTATTGAGCTTTCCGACAATTTTATCAGCGAAGGCGCGGCTGTGGCCCTCTTCCGGCTTATCGAGCATCACCGCCAGCTTCAAATGGTGGTTTTGGAAAATACAAAAATACCCGTGCAGTGGAGAGTCAAGCTGCTTGACGCGCTCGCCGAAAAGCGCGCCACGAGGCAGTCGCAAGCACATGCTTCCATCCTCGTGAACTGAGAGGTGCCTCTCTCTCCCTATGACACGGTACGTCACTACGTGACCTTCGCCCACACAATCTTTCCTACCGCGTTTTCTGCACAAATAAAAGAGAAAGAGGTTACTCTTCGATGTACGTTACCTGCACGTTGTCCTCTGTGAAAGACGAACCAAAGAAGAAGAAAATCGCTCTCCTCACGAAATCTGTCGAACAGCGAAGACACATGTCTCCGCACTGTACATGTGTTTTGGCGCACGATCGCTGCTTCTCTCTTCCTCTCCGTTCTACCACTGTGATACACTTGCCAGGGGTACGAGTGGTTAGGAAAAGGAGAAGATCGGTGGGGGCTGGTGGGCCGATCAATGAAGGCAATTGAGAAGAGTGATTGATGCATCTCTCATTGTCACTTGTCTACTCCAAGGACTAACTCCCAGGATTGAAAGCAATGATACACTGCTGAACCTGTGCTGTGCTGCAAAACCCTTTCTCTGGCACGACGCCTCGGCTGCCCTTTTGCGCTTTCTCAGTGCAAAGTGAGCATCGCCCCTTCACCGCAGGTACATACTGCTACGTGTATTCCTTCCCTGCCTGGTAGCGTCCCGCCTCCTTGTTCTCTCCCTTTTCACACTTTGTCGTGTGGAGGCTGGCCACAGTATAGCGGTCGAGTTTATCATTCGCAGCGTAGTGTCTCTCTCACAGATACACCCCCTGTCTCTCCCCTCCCTCCTTTCTCTTTCGCCGAGGTGAATGTTGCCGAGGGTAATGCGGCTGGAGGCCGCCATCTCCCCGGCACATCAAAAAGTCTTCGACGTCCTGCTCAGCGTGGCTGCGGAAAGCAAGCTCGAGGCTACGCTGCGGGTAGCGGGAGGGTGGGTGCGGGACATGTTGCTCGGGTTGCACTCAAACGACATTGACATTGCCATTGAAACCCACCCAAACGCGGAGCCTGTCACAGGTGAGGCCTTCGCTCACCACGTATCCAAGTACCAGCTGTTTCACGGCGACCGCAGCCACAAAGTGAGCGTCATTCGTTCCAACCCGGCTCTCTCCAAGCACATCGAAACTGCCACGCTGCGCGTCCACGAAATACCGGTGGAGTTCTGCGCCCTCCGCAGCGACGTGTACACGGATGAGTCGCGCATACCCCAAGTACACCCGGCGGCTCCCTTGGAGGATGCGCAGCGCCGTGACTTCACTATCAACGCTCTCTTCTACAACTTGCACACCGGCATGGTGGAAGACTACACCACCGGCTTGGAGGATCTGCGTCTGCGCATCATCCGGTGCCCACTGGAACCTCGAACGACCTTTACAGATGACCCGCTTCGCCTACTGCGCGGCGTGCGTTTTGTCGGTCAGCTAGGTGCGCTCAACTTTTCGCTGGATGAGTTGATCACCAACTGTGTAGATGACTCGCTTCTTGATGTACTTCAACTGAAGGTGTCTCGCGAGCGTATTGGGAAGGAGTTTGTGAAGATGATGACGGCCGCCCACCCGGAGCGGTGCATCGCATTACTGCATGACATGCACATATTGCAGCATATCCTGCTAGCCAGCGTGGTCATGCGGCAGGCGCCCGGCAAGAAGCAGCTGTCGAGCGAGGTTGACCGAGTAGACAAGCTGATAGATCTTTATCCGGATGGATCGAAAAGAATGGAGACAGTGATGCGACTGAGTTCTGTTGGCTTGCCGTGCCTTGTCAACATCGGCGCGGCGGCTGAGTTGACCGAGGAGCAGCGCGTGGAAGTGGCGCTTTTCTTTCTACTTATTCCTTTCTTTCGTGGCGCTACGGAGAGTATTGATGAGACGGTGCGCAATGTTTGCATTAATGGGCTGAAGCTTCCGGTGGCGAGCTACGACTGTGTGCGACGCTTGATCGACGCTTACAATCAGCTTTATGAGCAGTCCGTGACGATGGATGAGCTCGCCGTCGGGACACTTCACCCCGAAACGGTGAGGAAGGTATTTGATGCCTTGAACACCCTCAACGACACGCGCGTCTTTTCTCATGCCCTCCGAGTCGTTCTGCTAGCTTACATGCTAATCGAGGAATCAGCTCACCAACTGTCAGGCGGTACACTGCAGCAGGTCACGAAAAAGTTCTCCGCTGTGTGGGCACGTCTTGTCCAGCACCCTGTGCTACTTGGTGTCTTCCAGCTGAGCCTGCCCGTCAATGGAAAGAGCCTGCAGGAGGTGTACGGCATTCCACCCAAGAACGTTGGGGCAACTCTGCTGAAGATGCGACTGAAGCTCGTGCTTTGCCCCCAAATGACACCTGACGACGTTGCACAGTGGCTGAGGGAAGGCGCGAAAGTATGACTCGGCCGCCGTCGAGTGGCCCATTGCCGTTAGTGCTACAGGTGACTTAATCCTGTTTTCTACTCTGCAAGGCTGTATAGCCGCTGCGCGGGGCGTACGAAATAGTTGTGGCGGCAGCTCCTGCGCTGTGTCGTGTGCAGTGGGGAAGAAATGATCAACATCGAAACAAAAAAAAGACATTGTATTAGTTTCGGCTACCGTGCAGTTCTAGCCACGACGGTCAATTGGCTCCCCACCACTCTCTCATCCGGTGGATGCTGATCACGAGAGAAAGGAGTGCCTCTGTCCGCGCTGGCCTTGCTTTGCCTCGAGTGAGTGACCGAAGAGTCTCGTTCTTGTGCTCCTTTTGCCCTGCATGTGTGACGCTGCGCACTCTGCTCCACTTGTTCATCCCCGTCTTTTCGTCCTCTCTCTTCTCTGTGCTGCTGGGGGTTGGTGCAGGTGTACAGCCATCGGCGCACTGCGCATAACGCTGCCCCTCTCTCCTCTTTGTCAGCGCCATTCAACCGCGTTTCCCCCTTCCCACTTTGGGCTTGCATAGGCAGAGCGGAGGTGTTTTGCATCCGCAGATACTGTGGCACCTTTCGTTAGTTTTTCGCGCACACAAAGGAGTAAAGGTGACGTGCGAAACTGGGAAAATACTGAAGGTGCATAGCAAGCAGCACGTCACAACTGCTTTCTTTTATTTGTGGCTCTCTGCCGCCTCTGTCTGTGTGTGTGTGTGTCTGTGTGCTTGACCTCCTCCTCCCCTCCCTCGGCCTTTGAGTCACGCCCCCCCCCTCCCCCTGCACACACACACACACGCGCACACACTCGGAGACAGACAAATAGACAGGTACGACTACGTCCACAGACGCACATACATACACTCCCACACATCCATACATACAAATCCATAGTCTCGTAGTGGTCAGCCTCGCCCCCACCGCCCCACCCCCCTCCCCTCTACTTCATGAGCTGCACACGTACTGGCCGGCAGGTACCCATCGCAGATCCATAAAACATACATTGAAGTTACCATAGAAGACCTGGACCGCATCGCCGCCATTCCTCCTCCGCCACGCACACATTTTAAGTAATGGGTGTTTCCTTTTTTAGTCTTTTTGCGTTGTCGCCGTCCCCCGCTCTTCTCTTTTCCTTCCTCGAGTCTCCCCGTTGTGCTCTGCGCCCGCTACGCTGCATCTGCACTGGTTTCTTGCCACTGCCAAGGCCCCCCCTCCCTGCCCTTCCCTCATCCCCAGACGTGTTGGAGGCTCTGTCTGTACTCCCCTTCCTCTTTGGAATTGCTCTTGTGTTCTAGGCTGAGTATTCCTCCAAACCCGTGTAGCGTTCTTGAGACATGAGCGAGATTCGCTTGAGTTCCTATAGTGCCGTGTGCTGGCGCCCCGGAAAGGCTGGCTTCGTGGACGTGGTGGGCCCCATTTCTCGCACAGAGGTGCCACAGCAGACGTCCTCGGGTAGTGGCACGGTGGTATCTGCCCCGATTGCGTTGGAGTGCGTCAGGCAACCTGAGCAGGATCTTATCGTGTGGCTAGGATGGAAGGGATGCCGAGACTTCAAGAAAGGTGGAAAAGGTCTTCACAAAGTTCTCTACGTCTGCACGACCGTCACGCACTCCGGCGTCTTCTTCACCTACCACAAGGGTGAGCGGCTGGGGTTTGCGCTCATCACCCACGACTCGAACGACCCGCAGAAGTTAGGGAGTAGGCCTACCCTCTACAAAGAGGAGCTTTCTGGCTTGATGGCCGACGTCTTGCACGATGGCGAAGGCAAAAAGACGTCCAAGCAGCTAAAGCAAAGACAACTGGTGACAGTGCGGCAGGCGGTCATTCGCGAGACCCTCGAGGGGCACGTTCTCGCAGCTGTATTCATCAATCGCCGCGGCGATGTGTACGCGTTGGTGGCGCACTTGACAAAAAACGCGTGGCGCAAGTGGAGGATGGATGCCGCTATCGGCTTTATGCCGTGCATCCATGTTTCAGACGGCGGTCGCGATGTGCGGCTTGTGCACTGCGACATAGGCGAGCCCATTGATCACACCTCCACCACTGTCGCCCCTTCCCTTCCTTTGGCTCTCTTGACGTTTGATCGCGTCTCGATGAGCAGTGTCATCTGGGCTGCGCAGGTGGCGGCCGCCGCACCGCCTCTCCTGTGTGTGAGATTCCGTGAGTTCATTCTGCCCACGCGCGGATCGGAGGTTGCGGCGGAGAGAGTCTTTCAGAGTCAGTGCGTCGAGTGTGTACTTGACAACGCCCGGAAAGTGCAGCAACCGTGCCTTGCCCAGGTGGATGAGGCGACCGCAGTGTACACCGTGGTTGTATCCTGGGAGCAGTCTAGCTATCTCCTGCACATGCGTCACTCGCTGTGCGGGTCAGGGCTGATGACGAATTGCACAATGGTTGCTGGATTGCATCGGCCAATCAGTGCGTGCACGCTCTCAATTCCGAGCCTGCACCGACCTCGAGGTGCCCGGGTCTCGCTGGTGTTGTGCGACGACATGAGAGTGTACTGCTGCGAGCACTTCGGGCATGTAGCGTCGGTGTCGCTTAACATCGAAGGCGTGGACTGCTCCGTATTGACGCTCCCCGCGCCACCGGCCGGAAAGTCAACCAGGAAAGTATGGACAGCAACGATACTCCCAGCGCGGCTCATACCGCTGCACAACCAAACAGAGGTTCTCTGCACGAACGGGACGGTTGGGCTGTTCTTGCGCGTTAGTTACGCCAGTTTTAGCGAGACGGTGCCGGTACCGCCAGGCGTGGCGGTGGAGGGCACCATCGAGACTGCCGGCTACGGCACGGCGACTGAGGTTGGGGTTGGAGCTGCTGCACTCCGTCTGTGCCTGGAGTCGTTGCAGCGGCTCTCGGTGCGCACTGCCCGCCACGACCTGCCTGATGTGGTGTTTCGCCACATCATGCCGCACCTGCGCTACGTGGGTACCTCGCAACAGGAGGTGATGCTGATGCAACGGCTGTACGAGCAGCTGCTGCAGATGGCCAAGCCGATCTTAGAGTCCGAGTGGACCTATCTCTGGTCGCTCACCTCTCTTCTCCAAAAGGCCCTCGTGAAGCGCGGCAGAGATAACCAACTGCGGTACACTGACACCTTCTTTCTGCAGCTGGCTGACGCGTACCGGCAGAGCAGCTTCGCCTCTCCTAGCGGGGAGACGTTAGTGGGGGACGGTGTCCGCTCTGTCGTGTCGGTGGAAGCGCAAGGCGTGATCGCAGCACCGACGGCGACCCTGCCCGCAGAGGTGGGCTATGTCCTCGACGGGCTGGCGGCAGGCGTTGCCCCGGTGGCGTTAGCGGAGGAAATCGTGCGGCGCATGGTGCGCACCGAGACTCTCTTGAACGACATCTGCGTTGTGTCGTCTCAGGATGGCGTGGCTAGCTGCGTGCACTGCATGGGATGCGTTCTTGTGGCGAGTTGTCTAGACCTGAGTGTATTTGCAATCGCTGACGAGGCGGGCGGGCTGCGTGTGTCTCTTCAACGACCGCAGGATGGCGTATGTGTTGCGGTTCAACCGTACACCTTTGCGAACCAGGAGGAGTTTGAAACCGCACTGTCCTTAGCAGGCGATCTCCTTTGCGTCTACTCCGCCGATGAGTCATTCAGGCCCGATGTGGCGCTTCTCACGCTGAGCATTGGGAGACGGCAGCATTGCCTGACTACCTTCCTGCAGCTGTTTGCTCCCGTGTTGCGTCAAGCCGTCGATGCAGTGATGCCGCTAAGCAGCAATAGGGATTGGTTCGAGAAGTGCGTCGCCACACTGGCGCAGCCATCCACTGAATGGGCTGTCAGTTTGCTGCGCAAGGGCAGCAGCGACAGCTTCACTATCACAGCGGCACTCTGCCACGTACTGTGTACAGCGCACAACGGCGTGGATGCTGTCTTTTTTCGGAGTCTCTCGGGCACCCTCTCCGTAGAGTTCTGCGCCACCGCGCTGGTTGCTCGTATCTTCCACCAGACAGAGCGTCTCCTGGCTGCGACCCAGAATTACGCATCGGCATTGACGACCTATATATCAACGCACAAGAGTGAAGCAGAACAGGACACCCATGCGCAGGCGATGGATGTGGGCCGGAAGCGTCTGCATACGGTACTGGCGCAGACGTCCGCCTTGTGGGCGCAGATGGACTCCCTGTCTCCCTACCCTGTACGTGATGTAGCGGAGAGCTACCGCATCTCCGTTGGCATCTCACTAGCGCCCGTCGCGAGCACGGCGTCCGCATTGACGGAGGGCACAATGGTGTCACGCACGCTCGTGCTGTGCTTCCGCATCTTCTGTCTCGTGCAATACTCGCTGGAGGTCGAGAAGGACGCGAGTCTGGCAGTAAGTGCTGAGTCAGCTAGTTGGACAGCGGACGACGCCATTGTGAGGGACTGCCAAGGAGCTCTGGAGGCCCTCTACCTGCTGGTGGACAGCCCGTTTCCGCTCGAGTGGCTCCAGTGGAAGTTTATGTCACACGTGAGGTACGCAGCTACCATCAGGCCAACTTGGGTCCCGTTCCTAGTGCGCCTTATGCAGCTGTCGAATGTGCGCCAGAGCAGCAGTGCGAATCTCAAGCGCGACTTCTACACACTGCTGGGGGCCCTGCAGATCCATGACGTGTCTTCTACAACAAAAGTGGCAGAGGGGGATATTCAGAGAGCTATCGCAGCGGCAGAGTCCACCGTTGGCGCTGTTGCTATCCAGGCAGGGCACTGCGGTCCAGCGGCTGGAACGGAAGGTGATCGCCCAGCGCAATCAACGCCTACCGTTTTCTTCATCTTCTCCCACCAGCGCGATCCATCGCTGCCCAGCTGGACAGACTCGCACTCGCTGCCAGAGCGACGGCACCTTTTTGCTACCAACTGGGCCGACGCACTGTGGACGCTGGAGCGGGTACCCGGTGCTCTTCAAAAGGCCTGTGCTGCAGCCCTCGCTCGAGTGCAACTTGCAGCCTCTGAGGAGTCGACTACGTCACGAGATAGGCCCCACCTGCCGGCGCTCTCCGAGGAGCTCGCTCTTTCCCTCTATGCACATCTCTATCGATTGAGTCCTCCGGTGCGGATACACGCCATTGCAGACGCGGCACCGGCCGATGGCGACGGTGCGCGCGGTGATGTGCAGCAGAGTGAAGCGCGTGTCCAGGAGTATGAAGAGGCCTCTCGCGAGCCCACAGCGACCCCCGAGAAGCTCGCCGCATCGCCTCAGCAGGAGCAAGCACCAGTGACTGTTTTACCTTCTGCGAACATGACGACACCTGGGCCGCTCCTCTCGTTAAGCGTCGAGCCCGAGGCTGCGGTGCGCACCGGCACTAGTGAACCGACACCAAAGGAGCAACCAAGCAGCAAAGCCAGCGCGAGCGCTGATGCTTCTGCAGACGCTGAACTAGCAGCCTCGACGCGGACAGGTCTGTACTCTCCAGCGAGCGTGGCGTGGTGGGACACGCTAGAGACGACACCAAACCCACAGCGCTCGTTTGGCGTGAAGGCGGAGTGTGCCACCGCAACCGCCACGTCGCCCGTCACCGCCGACGACAACGGCGAGAGCTCCGACACGGCCACGACGTACACGACATCGACCAGCTACTACGCCGACCCGGTCGCCATGCTCAGGTCATATCATCCCCGTTGCTACACGAGAGGCGACAGGCACATGGCAGTGGACAGTGTAGGCAGCAGTTGTAGTAGCCTGGAGTCGCACTGCTGCAGACGCCGGTATGCTGCCGCTTCCTCGCCAGCGCAGTACGGAGCAAGAAAGAAGTGCCGCTGCTGCAGCCGACCGTTGCGTGTGGACTCCCGCGGCCGGTCAGTTGGGCGGCGAGGCGAGGTTGCCGATGAGGCTACACCAATACGTGTGCAGTGGAGAGAGACTGCGGAGGAAACGACCCCAACGCATGTGCAGCGGCCGCCAGTCGCCGCGAAGTCGCCAGTAGCTGCTGCGGCACGTCCAGCAGATCTGGCCTTTTCGACTGCTCTGCAGCCCCCAAAGGAACCCTCACGCGTTGCGTCCCCAATGCCCCTGTTGACGTTTTCACTTGCACCAAACAGAAAGGAGGCATCGCGAGTGCGGCTGTACGTGTTAGACGGCGACCGCGCCCGCCTTGCTGATGAACAAGAGACAGTGTTGCTGTCGACCGCCAGCCGCCCTGTTGCTGCTCCCACGACAGGTACCTTGCTGGAGGTGCCACCACTGCCTGCGACGAGCGTCTTTGTAGCTCCTCAGCCTCTTCTGCGTCTCCCCCCGCAGCCTGCGGCAGCGCAGCTCGAGCGTCGTGCGATACGCGCATCAGATGCAGCGGAGGCAGCACAGCCGGTGAGGTTTGTCCAGATGGAGCGTCCATATCCGCAAGCTCCGCGCGCACCCGCTGGCGTTGCTCCGCCAGCAGTAGATATTGCCACCTTGCAGACTCCCGCCACGAACGCACCTGTGCCTGTTCGCCCCGCTGATGAGATCGCCTCTGCATCTGCCTGTGCAGCAGCACCAGTCGCTGCCCCATATGTGCCGCCCGCTCCTGCCATTCTGACTCCCCGGCCGGTCCCAACGGTGTCTCCTGTAGGTGATCCTAGTGTACTCAGCCCTGCGCAGATGTGTGAATTTCGCCGCTACATTGACGACCTGCTGGCCCGACAGAGGGGAACTGCACCGCTGCACGTCGCGACGACTGCGTCGGCTCTGACTGCAGCACCTCCGACGCCGGAGAGCGCCACCGCAGCACCCGCAGCCACCAATTTTTTCCGCACTGCAGAGATAGAGCGACTGCTCGAGCAGCAAGACAGCTTTATCCGAAAATCCGAAGCCATTCTTGAGGCACTGCACGCTGAAAATGATGGCTTTCATCAGCGGGTAATGGAGAACATTCGCAGCCTCACCACTGTTTCCCAGCAATTGCGAGGATTGAGCCCGGTGGAACAGGCGCAGCTCGTCCAGGACACTGTCAAGCAACGAAATGAGCTACTCACCCTCAACCATCAGCTTCTAGAACTGCAGTTGGCTGCTGCCCGTGTCAGTGGTGAGGTGCCGCCGGTGCCCACCACTGCTTCAGGAAGCTCTCAAGCCGCTCCGCAACGCGTGACTTCCACTAGTGCAACCCAGACGCAGGCACAACTGAGGGAGAGCGTTGGCGTGTCATGGGCAACAACGGACGGCTTCACGGCATCCACAACGGCTGCTGCCGCCACTGTACCTTCACCCATCAAATGGGCGCCAGGGCGCGAAGGAATGCGAGAGACTCTGTCCGACCTACATCGGCTCAACGCAGAGCTCATGGCAGTGGGCACGTCGGCGGAAGCCATGGAAAAGGCCATCAAGGAGACCCGTGAAGTAATCCAGCGGTACGAACGGTACAAGATGGCAGAGGCGCTGACAGCGGAGGGAGTTGCCCTGACCTCAGCGATGCGCCAGCGAACTGCTGCGATTGAGCGACGACTAGCGGAGCTGCCGAAGACGGTCGAGCGAACTGCCGCTCCTGGCGAAAAGCGATCCTCGAGTGTGTGGATACCTCAGCGCTCAGTGGCGGAAACGGTCGGGGACCCGCTGGCAGGTGTGCAACCCGCCGCATGGCGCCCGGCATTCATCTCGAGCGCGGGCGGAGCGCCATCGCCCTCGTCACACTTACCAGCGCAGGCTGAGACGTCAGCGGTGGTGACAGGGGATGCACTGCTCTCACGGAACGTGGTGCAGTACTTGCCGTTGTGCAACCCACTCGGAGCGATGTCGCCCTCCACCTCTGTGCCCCAGATGGCGAAGGGGCCGCAGCCGGAGCAACAGGCTTCTCCCACAGTCGCAGTGTGTACTGCACCTGTCGCCTCGATTGCAAAACCACCCGACTTCGCAGTGTTCACCTCTGTTTCCTCGACACCCATCGATGAAGTGATGATGCCACGGTCCGCAACGCAGGAAGCGCCGCAGCCCAATGTGAGTCTTCATGCTGAGTGGACTACCGGTGGTGAGGTCCCGAGTCTGCACGTCCGTGAAACAATGAAGCCTACCAACCTTGATCTTCCACGAGCTGTGTCTCACGACATAACTGCACCACGAGTCACCGCTCAGTTGTGCGATCCGAGCAGTTCGCTCGTAGAGGACGGTTGTCGGTACGAGGCGCTATGCAACTCAAGTACTGCTCCGCTGCACCGGAGAGTAGAAGCCCTTCCTCTCCGCAGTTTGCTGGGATGCTCACAGGCACTCAAGCCCCACACTGTGGAGCGACGCTGCTCACCAAATAGTCACTTGTGGACACGTCCTCATCACATGTGTGAGGAGCGCTATGCCATGTACCGGGCGACGTCGAGGTCAGCAAAGGTGCGCCCGGCAGCCGCAGCCAGATCTAATATGCCTGGCCACCGTTGTGTGTTGACTGGTGATGCGTTCGTGGATCGACAGCAAAGGAGACGCTTGGCTAGCATTGCCAAGCGCATGGAGCAGCTAGAGGAGGATCTCTTTGCGTAGACACACACATGCAAGGGGACGACGCCTGTAAGGCAGTCCGATTTGTTTGACGCAGGTGTGTGTGCGTACACGCCAGTGTGACTAGAGCTGCTTTGATCGCAAGAGAGGAAGAAGGACAGGGAGGGAAGGGAAACTCTGACTGAAATCATGACTACTCATAGTCTTGCTGGCAGTGTCACTCGTGTCGGCCTTCTTAAGGTAGAATCCGCCCTCTTATTCCATCTCTTGAACACCCCCCCCCCTCCCGTTACGTGCACACGTGTGTGTCTGTGCCCCACCCTCTCCATCCTCTTCTCCGACTGTATTTGGAACGGTAACACCCGTAGAACGAGGTGGCAGGCGAAGCGAGTGACGTTGCGTCGAGAGGAGAAGGGAGTGGCGGTGTTGAAGTGGGTGAAGAGTCGTTATTTTCCTTCTTGCTTCACGCATACCAACAGTGGCCTGACAGCCACCGTGAGCAGCAAAGCAGCAGCTTTTTTTTCTCTTAAAGGTGTTCACTCTTCGGTGTAGAACGTAAGAACAAACTCTCCGCTCAAGCCACAGCCTGTCTCCCAGGGCCCATCGCGCGGTGCGAGCCAGCCGTAGACACACGCGCTACGGCAATGCGCAGACCCAGTCATCGGAGCACGGCTCCTGCGTCAAACTCTACCCCCCCGCTCCGCAGGTCACCCCACAGACGCTCCCACTGTGCCGGCCACCACCTGGTACATCACTTGGGGAGTGGGGCAGACTCCCCAGACCAGTAGGCAGAGAGGGTCGGGTGGGATGCGCTCGAGTCAGGCTCACGCAGTGTCCATCACATGAATGGCACAGACGCGTTTGCTGTCGCGGGTCACTCCGACGCAACGCCACCCAGGACCTCACCGCCGACACCCGTAGCGATGCATCGCTCTGACCTCCCCTACGTTGTAGGTGCTTGACGCTGTCACGACCGGCAGTGGTTCGGTAGTGGCAAGGCCAGGGACTACTAGGTTGCTCCGCATGGAGCGGGTACTGCGCTATGGTACCATGCCGGGGTTTCTGTCACCTTCAAGTTATAGAATCAACGTGACGAGACAAAAAGTAAACCAATAGCGCTGCCTGTGCGTACACGCGTGGGACAGTCCATCTGGCGTGGCAACAAAACTGCTTTCTCTTTGAAGTGCTTTATCGCCTCACCTTGGCTGACCTCTGCGACACGGCAGAAATGGTCATAGCCGCCGCTGCCCCGCTGTACAGTGGCGTTTGTATCTCTCCCCCTCCCTCTCAACGGATGGATGTGTACGTCATATGCAGTGCCTCTGCACCCTCCAACCTCCTCTGTTACTCTCCTGGATGCCCACTCCTCGTTCTCTCTCTACCTCCTTCGCTTTGTCGTCATGACGCTCGTTTCGCAATAATGCTCTCTTCTTTCACCCGCCTGCCTGCGTGTCTCTTCTTCTCCCGCGCTCCTCCGCCTCTCCGTACACAAACTCCCCCCTCCCCCCCCCCACACACACACATCTACGGAGAAGTTTTAGCTCTCTCCCTCGATCACTACTGTTCACTCCTTTCGTCCCCACCTCCCCACTTCCGTAGCCACCAAGCTCGCCCCCTTTTCTCGTGTGTGTGTGTGTGCGTGTGCGTGTATTCCTCCTCCGTCCACCGTTTCCCTCGCTCTTTCCCTCTCCGATACTTCGACACCACTTGCGATCACGGTCCCCCCGCTCCCCGCAAAAGACGTCGCTTCCGGGGACGAAAAAGACAAGAAAGAGGCGGACAACAAGTGAAGAAAAAGAAGGCCCAAGTTAACCCCCCTCGTTCTCTCTTTTTTACGCTTTACGTGTTTGCGCAGTCCCTCTTTCCTGCGTTTGATCTTGAAACGAACCCACAAGTGTGGGCTAAGTTGGTTGTGTGCGCGCGTGTCCCCAGGACCTTCACACTCTCTTTCTCCGTCGACTGTTGTCTCGTAGTGTGTCGGAGTTTCTGGGCTCTTTCCGTCTGCACGTCTGCGTATCTCTTGGTGTGTGACGTCGTTGTGCTGTACTGTTTCTTGTCGTCCGTTACTCGTTCTTCTGTGTTGGTGCTTGGTGGTGGTGGTGGTCCGTCTGTCTGTCCGTCTGTGTGTGTGCGTGTGTGTGTCAAGTAGCGCTCTTGATTTCCCTCGTGTTCTTTTGTCTCTGCCCGTATTTTATTCCTCTCCTCTTCCTCCCCCTGCCGCTCACAACGCCAACCCACGCACTCACTCGTGTTCACTTTTTTCGCTTTGCTTTGTCTTTCGCTTTGCCTCGCTCACCTCGTGTTGTCTCTTCTCCTCCTCGTTCTCTTAAGTGCAGTCGCCATCACTAAGAGAAGAAAGGTGGATATTGCTGAGAAGGGCAGATAAACCGACTAACGACTGTACTTCTCAATCACCCTTTCTGCTTTCCTTCTTCTCCCCGTTTCTCTCAGTCTGTGGTTCTCTGTTTTGGCTTGCACGTGTATGCGTGTCTCTCTCTCTCGGCTGCTCTTCTCTTTCGTCTTTGCTTTCTGCGTGTGACCCCTCCTCCTCTTCTCCTGCCAGCCGTACTTTCCTCCGTTCAAATTTCGATTTCGCGTTTTGCGTGTGCGGTGAGGAATTTTTCGTGTTGCGTCTGTACGTTTTCTTCCTCTCCCTCTCTCATCTCACTTATTCATTCGGCCTTTTCTCTCTCTCTCGCACTCCCACCCACACTAGCGCCCTCTCTTCCCCGTGTCAGCCAACGAGATTCTTCCCCGTGTTATTAGCGTTCTTCTCGCCCGTGCCTTTCGCTTTTTTGTGTTTGTTGTTGATGGAAAACAGAACCAAGTAGATTTGTGCTCCCCCTTACTCCTCCTTTCCTCTCTGCCCCCTCGTGCGTCTCTGATCTGCGCGGACACTCGTCTCTTTCGTCTTCCACTTTTCCCTCGCCCCCCCCCCTTCTGTAGCCCCGCCGCTATCCCTTCTCTGGCACGTGCGTCTCATGTACGGACAGCAGTTCGTGCCCGGTCAAATGTACGGCCAACCCAACATGATTCCCTACCAGCCTGGCGTGCTGTCTCCTTCCATGTCCACTGGCGTGTCAGTGATGCCCAACTACGCCCCTCCTTACCAGAACGGGATGCCGCCAGCTTCGATGCAGCAGCAGCAGCAGCAGCAGCAAGGACAGGGACAGGCCCAGGGGCAGACTATGCCGCAGACGCAGCCGCGGCCTCGAAACAACGAGATTGGCAACACAAGCTCCGTCATTCATATGCGCAACGTCACACCCGAAGTGACGCAGCTTAGCATTCAGAACCTGGCCCAGAACTTTGGCGACATCAAGCACATCGTGATGCTGCGACAGATGAATCAGGCCCTCATCGAGATGAAGAGCCCCAAGAGTGCCGAACAGCTGGTGGACTTCTTTAAGGAACCCGGTTACGCGGAAATCGATGGCCGCCGTGTGTACATCCGTTTTAGCACCCACCAGAACCTCACCGCCACGCAGCACGCGACTCGCACCCTGCTGGTGTCGATGTTCAACACGCAGTATGACGTGTCTACCGCGGCTCACATTACGCCAGAGATTGTGTACCAAATCTTTGCTAGCTACGGCACCGTGGAGCGTATTGTGGTGCTGCCCAAGAACGAAAGTAGCCAATGGAACCACAACCGTGTTCAGGCGCTTGTCCAGTTCGACGCTCGCGAGTCCGCTGAACATGTGAAGAATATTCTGCAGGGTCAGCCCGTGACCCTCGGCGAGACCATCACTTTCACTCTCGACATTCAATTCTCACGTATGGACGAGATCAAGACGACGAACCCAACGACGTCGCTTGTCGTCGACGACGAAGGTGCCCACCGCCCTGCGGGGGCGATGGACCCCATGGCGATGAACGCAGCGGCGATGACCACCACCAGTATGTATCCGCCGATGGGATGGAGCTAAGCGCTGCTGCATACACTTTTCGGCCTGCCACAGCGATATAATCATCGTGAAGCCAAAGTGCACAAACGGAGAGTACTGAGAGAAGTGTGTGTATGCATGCATGTGTATGTGGATACGCGAACAGGTAGACGGTGTGGAGGCCGGGGAATTTTCTCTGTATTCTTGGGTGTGTGTGGTTGCGTGGGAGAAGGCGAGCGCGTTCGTTGATTCATCTGTGTGCTTGCGCGTGCGATGTATGCCCTTCATATCTGTCGAGTGAGCGAATGGAGGCGCGCGGCGTCAACCCAGGCAAGCGCACACGAACCTCCTCATCGCCATTCTTTTCTTTGCGGTAGAGCACTGTTGCGAGTCTACTTGGATCGATCCTCTTGCTCTATTTTATTATCCGCGTGCTCGTGCAGAGGTTCAGGTCTCTCTGTTCCATCTCTCTCTCTCTCTCTCTCTCTGTGCGCGCGGCGAGTAGTAAGAGAGCACATCTGCTTGCACACTGAGATGCAGATGGCGTTGGGGCTTCTATGGCTTCTTGAGTCTCGTGAGGCCATAGGGCCAGTACCGCAGGCAACCTATGCAAATAGAGAGCGGATGAAGAGAGACAATGAGAGAGAATGAGCGGGTGCAACCGGACGCGGTCTGCACCGCATCACTCACTGCACCCTTCTTCCTCCTCGCCCCTTCCCCGCCTCTCTTGTTGGTAAGCCTTGTTAGTCCTCAGCCTGCTGATGCCTGCACCCCACGTTGCACCCTTCATTATCTCCTTTCGTATCTCGCAGTGGAGCATTCCCACCTTGTTGATCTCTCCTCGATGTGTTGCTGATGGCGTTTTGCTTTTTTTTTTCATCACACATTTTCTCCTTCATCTCTCTTCCTCCCTTGTGCGTGTGTATGTGTGTGTGCGGGTCTACGCGTCTTGACTCTCTTTGTGGTTTTTCTCCGTCTGGTTCTCTCCTCCTCATCTCCGCTCACTCTGGCCTTTATACGTTCCTTCCTCTCCCGATGCCTGCTTTCTCATCTGGTGTAATCATCGCCTTCGATCATGATCAAGCACACGCTCACGCATACGCAACTACCTCCTCCTCCTCTCTGCGACTCTGTACAGACTCTCCTCCGAGCCCCCCTTTTTGCTTACTTTCGGCGGCGTGTGACGTCAGACGTGTTTTCTTCTCCCCCCCCCCCTTCGTTTAGGGTCAATAGAGGGGAAAGGGGACCCACATATATATATATATATATATATGGAGATCTACACTCACGTGAAAGTCCACAGCCATGCGTGCCTGTGCGCCCACGTGAACAGAGAGCGGATGATCGCGGCGGGATGGCATCGCTCTTTTCTTTTTCATTTCTCCCGCGAATGTATAGCGGCGTTGGGGTGTTTGTCTCTGTGCGCTTGTCGGCAGTTCGTGCGTGCGTGTCTGCGTCGTTTTTCTCCTATTTCGCCCCCCCCCCTTTTTGCAATATTTCTCTCTATCTTAGAGAAAAGGAAAGATAAACGGTGCCCTCGACTTTGATTTCCCCTCCCTTCCGTTCTTCCACTTGCTTCTGTGCGTGTATGTGCTTGTGTGTGCGTGTGCGTGTGCGTGTGGTTTCAGGCAACGCTTATTTTGCTGTCCTTTTTTTTTCCGGCACACCTCGTGGTGATTTCCTTGTTTGTCCAGCATAGCACTGCCATTTCTCTTCTGCGCCTTCGCCCTCTCTACGTACGCGTGTGTGTGGGATTGCGCTCTCGATAGTTCCCCTTTGTCTCTGGTGGGCTTTCTTTACCGCCTTCTCTCTTCTTCATTGTCTTTGTGTTTACTTGGCAGGGCCGGGTCTCTCCCTGCGTCGCTATTTTCTACCCTCCCCCGCACCTCCTCGTCGCGGAACTCCTTCCTCCTTTGCTCTGTCCTCTACTCTGGGTTCGCGAGCGAGGATGTTCCGCCTGTTTGATCGACCTTCTCCCGCCCGCTCAAGCACAAACGCGCGCGCAGGAGAAGAGGTGACCAGCGAGGCGCATGGGTCATGCCGATATGTAACGGGGAGGCCGCAGGCGGTGTTCGCTGTAGGGGTGGGGGGGGGGGGGGTATCCTGCGGATTGCGAAGAGCATGAGAAGAGGCCGGGAGTGGGGAGCGGATGTGCCAACACGCATGGGCCCGTCCGATGCGCTCGCTGTTGCCGGCACCTGCACGGGAGGCAGCACGAATGCCGACGGGCGAACAGCACCACAAGGAAAGCTCAAGCAAGAGGGAGGCCGAAGGGTCCTCTGAACCACAGCTTCACTGTCGTGTTCTGTGATGTTTGTGGCTCGTTGAGATGCAGCTCGCGCCTGCTGCTCTTGTTCTTTCCTCTGCTGTTGTTTACACGCCCTTCCCCTTTGCGCGCGCGCCCCTCACTGCGTCTGCCGCTGCGAACGCCTTGGTTACTTTTCCCTCTCTGTTTTCTTCCACACCTCACGTCAGCACCCGCCCCCTTCTTCCCGGAGCCATTCCCCTGCTCTCTCTCTCTCTCTTCTGCACTTTTTCATGTTATCGCCACGAAGTGACGCTTACACAAACGAAAAATAAAACCCCCAAAGAGTGCACGCACGCAGAGAGAGAGGGGGAGGGGGTGGGGAAACAGCAGAAACGTCTTCTTCTCGCGCGCGCGTGTGTGTGCGTGCGTGCGTGTACATGTCGTTGCCGCGGTATACCTGTGCTGGGTCCATTTGTTGTCTTCATGTCGCTCCTTCTTCTTTGCTTGTTTGGTGCTGCCTTTCCCTCTTTCCCCTCCCCCTCTCTCCCGTGTTCTCTTTCATGTTGGCTAGCGTCGTGGTGTTTCCTTTCTCCTCTCGTCCTCGTAACTCTCTCTCTCTCCGTCCAAGTGTATGCCCCATCAACCGCCCTTCCCCCTCTCCTAAGCGCTCTGTACGTACACGCTGCATTCAAGACGCGCACACATACACAGAGAGGGACAGATAGCCACACATAATTCAGAGAGAGAGAGAGAGTTTTTCTTTTCTGACTATCGCCTCGCCCTTGCTGCTTCGCTAGTGACCTCCCGCGGGTGGCCATGACTACCGCCGCGAAGATGCGGAAAGAGGGAGCACAACCACATATTTTGTCACCTGCTGAAGTAGGGAGACAAGGGAAAGCGAGAAGTCAAGGGCGCCTATAGCACAATGTAGACAATAGACGAGTGCAAAAGGGGCAGGCAATGGTGTGATGTGGGGGAGAGGGGGGACGTCTCAATTTGTCCTCCCCCTTTTCTCTCCCCGCTCCGTCTTGTTTCTGTCTTTCGCCTCCCTCCCTCACGCTCTCCTTCTTACGCACACTCGCCTACTCACGCCCAGACCCCCGCAAGTGGTGATCGTCTGCCCCCCTCTCCTCCTTCACCACCCGCACACACGCAAGCGCTCCGCCATTTTTGTTGCTCGTTGCGCTTGGTCTCTTCCGCTTCGACTTCCTCCTTTCCGTCTGCTCCCCCATCCCCCCATCCCTCACTTTTTCCCTTTCTTGATTGCTGTTGTCTCCGCCTCATCATCTTCTGCTCTGAAGGCCACGACGAGGATGCCCCATTATTACGCCTTGTGTCCACCGCCATAGCGCTGAGCTGTGGTTGTGTTTTTCGTTGCTCGTCTGTCGCGCGCGCATGTCCGCCTCTCCCTTCTGGAGTCGGGCGCTTTGGGTGTATTCATCGCGTCGGCTTCTCGGTGTGGCCCAAAAGGCAATGCGCGGGTGCCTTCCTCGAAATTGGAAGGAGTGTGAAGTGTGTGGCGGGCTGGGAAGAGCGGCAGGAGGAGGGGGGCGTACGAGGCCCTTTATGCATATGCGAATTTCGAAGCGCCACATAAAGTTGATTCCGTGTTGGACTGTGTGAGCGGTGTGTGGATCTGTCAGCCGCATTGGCAATCAGTGAGGCGACGGCACGGGCCACAAGGGGCCTTTCAGGGAATCAAGCAGCAAAATAAAGTCAGCAAACAGACTGAGCGACACGAGAGCGCATGCGCTGTAGCGAAACTCTTCTTTGGTCTTCTCTCGCTTTCCTTTTCTGGTTTGGAGTTCTTCAGCGCCCGTCCGGTTCCCGTGGGGAGGCGGCGGCTGAGGAAAAGCCCCCGAGAGAATCACCACTGCTGCCGTCTGCGTGTGTGTGTGCGTGTGCGTGTGCCTCTCTCTCTCTGATGGCTCAACTCTTCTACCACTTCTTCTTTCTTTGACGCTCGTGGGACGGTCTTTACGGTGTGTGCGCTCGCAGTCAGAGACACAGGACGAAAAGCGCTGCGTGTGCGAGTGCGGCACACACCTGTCTCGCCTCTCCCTCCCTCCCACTGCGCTCATAGCATGCACGCGTGTGTCGACCGGTGTTCCTCTCCTTCCCTCCCCCCCCCCCGGTGGCGGTACACCCGGCACTCGTACTTATCTCTCGTTCGTTTTTTCGTCTTCTCTATTTTGTTGGTGTGTGTGTGTGTGTGCGTGTGTGTGTGTGTTCGTGTAGCTCCTCTAACTCTCTCTGTGTGCGATTCATCCAGGCGTTCATTCTCGTGTCTGTCCGCGACGTCGCCTCTTTGCAACTCCGCCTACTCCCCTCCTCGAGCAGCTGGCGTCTTTCTCCGTGGCTCTCACTTGCCTGGTGCAGGCGAGTGTGGGAGAGAAGAGAAAAGCGCTCGGGTCCCTGCGACCCAGACGATAGAACGGAAAGGGAAAACAAACGGAAGGGCAAAGATGCGGCAGTGCGTGCAGCGAGTGCAGACACGGCGGAGCGAAGGAAAAGCACCAGCAGGAGAACACAAGAACAGGGCACACCGAGGGTGCGAGCCGGAGCCCCCGAAGACGCAATGCAAGCATCCAGAAGATCGCTGTACAAATTTACAAGAAACTGAGTTCACATTTGTTTTTTGTTGGCCTGGTAGCGCCTGCTAGGCTGTTAAGCTGATGGTGTGGGGCTCAGCGAAAAGTCCTGCACGCTCTTGTTGTCAAGGACCAGAAGGCAAGGAGGGAAACGAAATATGGAGGGGGAATAACGCCGAGGATTCAATGCGGCAACGTGATGAAAGGCGCACTCTTCATCCATCTTCTCTGCTCTCTTGCTCGATACTCTGAGATGGTCGCGTCTCAGCGCTCTCCCCTTTTCTTTTTCGTTGCCTGTTTCATACGTTGCGTGTCTCTGTGGTGGAGGGCCTGTGTGTCTGTGTATAATGCGAGATGCGGGCATTCTTTTCAGCTTCACGTGCGCGGAAGAGACAACGTAAGAGCGAAGGACACACGCGAGTACGCACCAAGCAGAAAAGAAAGGGTGGTGGATGAAGAGCAGAGAAAAAGCTGCTAATGTGCGCTGCCGCCCTTGCCGCACCGCATCGTATCACCTCCCCCTCCTGCCATACACTCCCGCGTTTCCTCGACAAGGAGCGTGAAGGTGACAGGGACTCGTGCAGACACCCACACACGCACGTGCAGCCGCCGCGCCTGTGCATGTGTTTCCTACTTTTCCCTCTGCTGCCAGCGAAACAAATTGATGCTCGCCGCTAAGTAAATATTTTCTATCTTGTTTTGTTGGCCCTTTTCCCTTCTCGCGGTGGTCCCTCTCTGTCCATTTTGTTCCGTCGTCTCTGGCGCTTTAATTAAGGCCACCCCCGTCCTACCCGTCCTCTTCCCCTCTCTGTCTGTCTGTCTGTCTGTCTGTCTGTGTGTGTGTGTGGGGGGGGGGATGTGGACTCTTCCCATCTCTCGTCTTTTTCCCCCTCTTCCTATCGAGTACTGCGCCTGGACCTTCATCGACAACGCGCAGGAAACGAGGTGAGTCCCAGCCGGTTGTGTGAACGCCTCTGCTTGCATTTTTTCGTGTGGAGCGGCGGTTGCCTTGCACTTTTCTCTTCCCGTGTCTCCCCCTCCCTCCACTCCCTCCCTCCATCCGCGTTGGTCTTTCCATTATCCCCTCCGTCTCCCCTCCCTCTCCCCTCGAAGCTTTGCTTGCATATTGGATCTCTGTTTTTCCTCGCTGTGTATGTGTGTGTGGTCGTCGACTTGTGCTGCTCTCACTTCTCTTCTTTTAGGTAATCCGCATGTTTTCTCGTTTGCCTTTGCTCGTTCTTGTCTGTAGCCGACTCGTGCCGACCACCCGCGGCTGGGAGAGGGTTAAGGCGAGGAGACGGAGTGTGTAGGGAAACCGTGTGCAGACCACAATAATGATGACGACTCTGATGGCACTTCACAAACTCTATTCTGCCGCTCTCTCTCTCTCTCTGTACGTATGACTCTCTCTCAGGTGCTTGTTTGCGTATAATCGCTTTCCCTCGACGGCTTATCTCTACTCAGCTTTGGTGTTTCTGCGTCTGTCCGTGTGCGTCTCTCTCCTCACTTCCTCAGTGTAGTTGTTACCCCTGCACCCGTTGTTGCTTTGCGTAGAGCGTATGTGCGTGTGCGTGTGTGCCTCGCTAGCACGCACACACGCACACATGACTCTCCCCCTTTCCGTTGTCGCCGTGTCTCTTTTCTTTTAGAGGGGTCTGTTGACTGTACTCGTATGCGTGTGTATGTGTGTGTTAGTCCGTACTTCCCGTGCTTCGGTGATGTCATTGTTTGCTTTTCCGGATGGGTGCCTCCTCCCCTCCCTTCTCTGCCTCTCCGTTGCTTCGGCGTTTGGCTGACTTGACTCGGCTGCCTTCTTTTCCTCTTCTCTCTTTGGCTTCTGTACGCGTTGTCTGGTTTTTCTTCTCTGTTGTATCGTGTCACGCGCTCGCTCTCCCACCTTCAGCTTTAAAGAACAAAGAGAAAGATGCGACGCCTACACCGTATCCCACGTTGCAGGCCAGGCAAGCTCACATGCAACGTGGGTAGTAAGAGAAAGAGACCAGTCGTGAGCTGTGCTTCCTGTCGGGACTCCTGTTTGTTTCACGTTCTCCCACCGTCTCTCCTTCTCTCTCTGGCCTACTATTCCCCCCTCTCTGGACTTCACACGGCCACTTTGATCCATTGACGAAGTTCACGAGAGCACCACGATGTCACCGGCTACGAGTCTCTCGCCCTGTTGTCTCTTGCTTTTCCTATCATGTGTGGGCCCGTCTCTCTCCCGCCCTGATGATGAGGCACATCTCAGCGCGGTATCAGAGGCCACTACCCATGCTGTGTAGGTAAGCCACGCAGTCCTCATCCCTGCCAAGGCAGGATCACTGCTGGTGGTGAGAGGGTTGGGTATCGAAAAGATGAGGGAGGGTCACGACGACGTATTGCTACCGATGTTGTCGGTTGGGTTGTAGATGGCACTGCGTCGGAGCGACTTGCGACAGAGGGAACACGTCTGTGCCACCCATGTAATGGGTGAGGTATCAGCGCGACCCGAACGTATCCCATTCATCCCTCAACAGCCTACTCGTATGCGCAGGCTGCGTGTCACCCCGAGGGAGGCTCCAGGTGGTGTCTCGCACAGTGGAGGCGTCTGTTAGGTGGGCGGATAGAGTTTGAGAGAGGGGCTATGCTCGAATGGCTGAGTCGGCGCACTGGTGTACCGCGTGTCCAGCTCTGCTTCACACCAAATAATTGGCTCGTGACAGGGCGGGTGTAGGAGTGGAGTTTGGCCCATGTGCTGTATGGCAGAGAATGCACACGTTGAGTAATAAGATCTCTCCTTGTGATGCGATGGGCTGGTGCTCGTGATTCGAGTGTCAACGTACGACTGTGTATGTCTTTTTAGTCTGCGTGTTAAGCAGAGACAGTGAGTGCCGCAGTCAGTGAGCGGGCGAACAGGAGAGAGTGAGAGAGACGCCTGTAAAAACAGAGAACGGACAGCACAGCCCTTTGAGTCTTCCCGCTACATTTTGCTTGTTCTCATTGGAGCGTACACGCGCACAGACGCCAGCGCGCACAGCAGACACGAGCCCTTCCGTCATTGCACCACGTGCAAGTGTGCGTGTGTGCGCCTGTCGTTCCACCTCTCTCTCTCTGTTTCTCTCTCTCTCAGCGTCTCATCATTATCTCCCCCCCCCCCATCCCACCGTCATCACCGCCATCAAAAGAAAACGTAAGGCACAGTGCGTTCTCCAGTGATGCCACCACCGACACCTTTGGGTGTGTGTGTGTGTCGCCTCCTGCATGCAAAGATAGAAATGCGTGGAAAGAGAAGGTTACTGCAGTCTGTCAACTGCCCACAGCCATTCGCCGCTGCGCCAACGCCGCGCCTCGTCAGTCATTCGGGCAGAAGCGCAAGCCCGAAGGGGTACGTGTGAGAGCAGACGGAAGCGTGTGGGACTAGGCAGCTAGGCGGAAGTGAAGGAAGAGATGAGGCCTGGCTTTCGCCTAGGAAGCGCGCGAGATACGCCTCGACCACTTCATTGCCTTCGCCTCTCACGCACTTCCTCTTGCACCACTGCACGTATACCACCTACTCGCTTACGTGCGAAGGGCTGGCGATGAGTGGGCGATACTACAGCGGACCTCAGCACTCTTCAAAGGCGCGGGGATCCTCTGAATAAGAGAGTCCGTGCTTACATCCATGCGGTGCGGATACGGCACCTGCTCTGCTTTCTGTCGCTCGATCACCTCCTGGGACAGACGCGCAGACAGAGACACAAGAGTCCTCCAGTCGATACTACTCTTGATGCTCTGCCTCACACCGACCCTCACACATCCTTCTCCCACGCACCCCCTCTTCTTCCTTCTGTCCTGAGCATTGCTGCCGCCACCACTGCACCCCTGCGCCTCTCTTCACTTCCTTCTTTCGTCTGCTGCTCACGTGATGCGTGGCACGCAGGAGCTCAGACGGATGCACAGACACAGCGATCTGCTCACATCTTCGGTCTTTAATACCTGCAGCTGTCGACAATGCATTAGCATCACGCGCGCTCACACCCCTCTCCCTCCCACAACGACCACAACTGTAACCCACAGGTGTGCACACGCCACTGGCACAGCGCTATGGCGTTCATGCTGCTGACTGGCTTCCTGGGGGCATACATTGCTCTCTGCGTGTGGGCACACCAATGCGTCCTGCGCACAGGCCAACTCGCGAAACGTACCCAGCAGTTTACCGATGCTTCCGGCTGCGCAAGGTCGGTGGAGTACAAGACCATCTGCGGAGACTGGGGGACGGCGATGGTGGTACGGGAAATCTTCAAGGACATGGTCTACACACGCCACGGCATTGACATTCCTGTGACCGGTAGTCCGTTGGTGATCGATGTTGGCTGTAACATTGGTCTTTTTAGCATGTTCGTGCTGGAAGTGAATCCGCACGCCGTCGTCGTAGCAGCGGAACCGATTCCTTGGCTGTGTGCGCTGGCGAAGGAGAACACGGCACGCTACGGGCAGCAGGTGTGGGTAGAGCAAGTTGGCATCTCGGCTGCTTCCCTGAGTGACGCAGAGTTTCTTGTCGATCCGCGCGTAATGGCTGGCGCCTCGATGTACGAGACGGAGATTACACGCGCGTGGAAGGACGCCGCGCTTTGCAGGCAGCTGTCGGTCGTGGGCCGCGACAACGTCACCGCGGGTAACCTGCCTGCGCAACCTACCCTACTCCTGTGCTCGCTGCTGGAGATGCCTGTTCTGCAGTGGCTTGTCACACTCCTGCTCATGCCAGCGTTGGTACTGTTTGTCATCTTTTTACTCCTCTCTCCGTCGAAGCGGAGGCACGTGCGATGCGACTGCGTGCCATTCGCTGAGCTTCTCGAGCGCTCGACGCTCCACATGCCAGACGTTGCGATGCGTCGCCGCATTACAGATGGGCCGATCGCTCTGGTGAAGGTAGACGTCGAGGGGGCCGAGTGGGACGTTCTCCTCGGTATTGCCGACTCAGAGTGGAGACGCATCGAGCAGATCGTCATTGAAGTGCACGACGTGCAAAACAGGGTTCGCCGTGTGGAGCAGCTGTTGAGGGCGAAGGGATTTCAGGAGGTGCACATCGCACAGGAGGAGTGGGTATCGCATAATGTGCTGCGCATTCACTCTGTCTTTGCCCGCCGCACCAAGACCGAAGGGTGAAGAGGCTGTCCTGCTGTTCGGTATGTGCACCTCACTGGTGGAGGAAACAGAGAGGGCCAAGGAGCGGTGGCGCGACGCCCGCTTCCCGTATCCACGCTGTGTATACGCCACGGCACCTCTCTGTGAAAAATGCATTTGGCGTCGTGCATCACTGCACATAGCCGCTCGAGTGTGGTGTCTCATCATGAGCGACTCGTGGCTGTCTGTGTCTCTTATCGTTTACCGCAACGACTCCGCTGCCTTATCGCCCACGTCTTTGTTAACCCGATCATCGCTGATTTCGTCAAGGAGAGCAGACGTGCGTGTCGAAGACGAAGCGCAGCTGCGCGTGTCCAGCCCACACGTGTGTACAGAAGCCCTTCGTGTAAAAGAGAAACAAAGGAAAACGAAGCCACAACTGTCGCACTCTTCTCCAGCTCTCACTCCTCCCCCCTTGCTGCTGTGGTACAGCATCTCCGCCCTGTGTTGCGAGGCACTCATGCGTGTCAGTGCCTGTTTGTTTGCAGTGGACTTCTCGCCTATCAGCGCTTCCTAAGCATCCTCCTGTGTGACTCTCTCTTTCTCATTCTCACCGACCGTCTCTGCTCCGGACCCCCACCTCCGCCATTGCTCTCTCTCTCTCTCTATCTACACACACGCACACCCACGCGCACAACGTGTGTGCTGTGAGAGCGTTGCCTGTTGAGCTCCCCACCCGCCCCGACTCTCCTCGTGCAGATACACATAGTCCTCCTCCCTATCTCTAGCTCACGTACGATACATACGCCTGTGTGGGCATATATCAACCCTGCCGCACAGATACCCGCGACGTTGTAGCACCACGTGCATAGTTTTCCCTTTGGTTTATCCCCCCCCACACACACACACACACGTCCAGCGAGGCTCTTTCCACTCCTGCACAGTACCGTCCTTCTTCTGCTCCCCATTCCGCGCTGCCACATCTTCAGCTATCCGGTGGCGGCTCTCTGTTTTGCGGGCCGCGGTCTCTCTCCACTTGCTTCTTCTCAGTACGGAATATACTACGACAACGACGACCACTACGACTACGTTCTTCTCCGTCAATTGCTTCTCTTGCCATATTTTAGGCTAACCCCTCCTCGTGCTCTCTCAGATAGGTCTATCACTACAGCAGTCTAGGACTCGGACACGTCGTCGGTGTTGCCCCCTCCATTCCAGCCTTCACCTCCCCTTTCCTTCCACACTTACCCCAAGCCTCCCACCGCAGCCGCGGCTCCCTTTGCTGAAAATGAACACCAGTCGCACCCTCACCCCCATTACCCTCACCCAGTACATCATCAAGAGCCAACCGCCACATTCTCGCGGCGAGTTCACGCTCTTGATGATGGCGATCCAGACTTCGGTGAAGGTGATTGAGAAAAACATCCGACGTGCTGGAATGAAGGGCATGTTAGGCTACATTGCTGGGCAGTCGGCGAACGCAACAGGCGACCACCAAGCGAAGCTAGACGTAATATCGAACCTAGCTTTCAAGGCATACCTGCTGAGCTCCACCAGCGTGTGTGTGCTCGGCAGCGAGGAGGAGGAGCAAATGATTATCGCCGAGAACAGCCACCGTGGCGACTACCTCATCTTCTTCGATCCTCTCGACGGCAGCAGTAACATTGATGCCAACGTCTCCGTAGGCTCTATCTGGGGTGTGTGGCGGCTGCCAAAAGGAACCACCATAAACAGCATTGAAGACGCCAACGCCGTGATCCGCTCGCTTAAGGGGACAGATATGGTTTCTGCTGGCTACGCCGTGTACGGCAGCGCCACGAACCTCGTGCTGACGAGCGGGCACGGCGTGGACGGCTTCACCCTGGACCCAAACATCGGTGAGTTCATCTTGACGCATCCGCACATCAGCATCCCGAAGAAACGCAGCATCTACAGCGTCAACGAGGGCAATTACGGCAAGTGGGAGCCATGGTTTAAGGAGTACATCAGCTACCTCAAGATGAACAAGTCGACCCGTTACAGCGCGCGCTACATTGGCTCCATGGTTGGCGACATCCACCGCACGCTCCTCTACGGCGGTATCTTCTGCTATCCGAAGGACTCAAACCAGGTGGAGGGAAAGCTGCGCTTCCTGTACGAGGCCGCACCGATGGCTATGCTCGTGGAGCAGGCAGGCGGTAAGGCGATGGGCAGCAATGGCCGTATTCTAGAGCAGTCCATCACTCGCCTTCATCAGCGCACGCCGGTCTACTTGGGCAGCCGCCAGGAGGTGGACCTGTGCATGGCCTTCCGCGACCGCAACATGAAGATGGAGACGCGAGCGCCGCTTTCCAGCAAGCTCTAGCAGCTTCTTATCTGTGTGTGATACCTGCAACCAGTGTATGTGTGCGTGTGGGTGGGTGGGTGTGCCTGTATACACGTGCATCTCCGCCCCTCCGGCATGCTTCACGGAGAGTAACCACAAAGACACACCCAACCACGCGTCCACCCACACACATACACACACATACGCTGACACGTATCGTGCTGAGCAAACGGTGGCCATCCCCCCGCCCCTACAAAGGAGAAGGAATGGGAAACAAAACGAAGCACTGACAGCGAAACAACTGCACCTTCAGCTTTGGCCCTTCTCCTCCTCCTCCCCCTCCCCACTTACCCTTGCTGGCCCGAGTGAGTTTCTCTCCCATTCCTCACTCATTGCTCATGCCTGCCCGGCGGTGGTGGAGCATCCGACACGTGGATGGCTGAAGGCGGAAAGAGTGCCAGGCGGGAGGAATGATGAGAAGTCCGAGGGGTTACATGGGGAAAAAGAATGAACGGAATAAGGGAGACAGTGGAGCATCGGTGAGACGGATGGTGGTGGTGAAGGTTGGAGGAGGGTTAGGGCCGCTCAGCCGTTGAAATTCAAAACGAAGCCTTATTGCCCTCGGCGTCATCCGCACTTCCTCCGCCCCCCTCTGGTCTGCTTTGCCGCGCATTTACCTTCTCAGCGCCCATCCAAGAAGAAAACAACGGAACGGAGCAAAACACCTAATGCAAACAGTGTGGGTTCTGAGAGCGCCAAGAGCGGCGTAGGGCGGGGAGTCGGCAACTGTGCAGAGGCGAGGGTGGCGCGCCGTGTTGTGTCTGTCATTCCTCGCCTCTCGCTCTTACTCCCTTTCCCCTCCCCTCCACTGAATTCCTCTTCCCATGCCTTCATTCTCCTCCGCACCGCTCTCCTAAGAAGTACTCCACACTCACGCACCGAAACAGGGCGCGTGTGGTGAAACAGTCGGGGGAAACGCCGACTTTGCTGCCCGTCCCCCCCCCCTTTCTTTCAATTATTTCTGTTCTTGTCGATTTCTTCCGTCTTTCTCTCATCGCCCTCGATCACCGACGCGCGCTGGCTACACCCCTCCATTCCTCTCGCGCAGATGGGCCGTACTGGGGGAAGGGGGAGGGGCGTGCTTCTTTCTCGCTCTTGCCTCTTTCAGTTATTGGGTGTGTGCCACTGGCCCCCCCCGCCTCTTTCCCCTGGTGTGGGCATGTGCAACCCTGCGGCGCTTCCTGCGGACTTACTCACCCAGTCGCCCACGCACCCGGGGAAAGCGGTGGGGGGGGGGGCCAGTGGCAGAGTGCGAAGAGAAGACCCCCCAACAAAAACGGCGAGGGCAGCAACAGCACACTGACCCCCCTCCCTCTCAGGCACTTGCGCTTCTTCATCGGCTGTTGTGGTGAGCATGGTGAGTTGTGCTACCCCCTCTACGCCTGCACATCGCTTATTCACTGCACGGGTGCGTGCGTGTCTGGTGCCTCGCTGCTCCTCTCTTCGCCTGCGCGGTGACCCTCTTTCCCTGCCCCCCCCCCTCACAAGACGCTTTTCGCCTCACCCTCCAAAACAAACGTAAGTGTCGCCTCTCGTCCCTCTCTCGAACTCGGGCGCCGCACTTGCCCCACCCCCCTTTTGTTGACTCGTGCGTTGAGTCGACCCTCTCAATACGACGCGCCATGCACAACGGTGGGAACAAGCGGGAGAGCGAGGATGGCGTGCTGGCTGGGTGGCACTCTTTCGTGGGTGTCTGCAAGTGGAGCCGCCTTGTCTAGTTCTTGTATACGTCCCTCACTCCCTCACCGTTGCCTCGCCTGTTGGTGCGCTTGCGTTGAGAGGTGCGTCAGAAAATGACACGGGGGCGGCCACGTGCGACCCGCGGCTTCCCTCGAGGGATCTAGCGTGGCTAGTGGACATGCTTCGAGCTCCCTCTCTCTCTCTCTCTCGCTGCCAGGTCCTTCCTTACATACGGCGCCTACGTCGAGTTACACATCTATGCAAATAAGTTCTGGCTCTTGTCCTTGCACCCCTATTAGCACTTGCCCCCTGAGTTCCTCTACTCTTTCCCCGCTCCGGCACCTTGATCCCCCTTCTCCTTCTTTGACTTGAGCGACGCTTAGCGTTTTGTTCTTATTCATGTCGTTCACACTCGGCGCTTTACGCAACCGCGTGATATTGTCATCCCCCCACATTCCTCTGCATAATAGTCCAGAGAGAGAGAGATCGACGATGCCACCAAAGTTCACCCACCCGCGGCTGGTGCACCACGTGAACCTGTTCACGCGCATAAAGGCGTGGTGGCTTGGCATCGAGAACCCCGAGGTGCTCTCCCGATACGGTGAACGGGGTGTTGTGCGAACGGCGTGGATCGAGTGGCGTGGCACGCTGGCCATATGCGCTGGCGGCTTTGTTTTGTTTGTCGGCCGTCAGCAGTCGAAGCGCGCGAATGACATTTTAGAGAATATTGAGCTGAACCGCCAGCGCTACTACCAGCGAGACTTTAAGCCGACGTACGTGCCGGGCGCGCCGGGCGGCGTGTACGATGGTGTAACGGGATATAGTTACCGCGATGGGCCCAGTGGACTCATGATTAACGCTGATAAGAAGCTTGTCTCGGATGAATCGCGGGCAGAGCGAGGGGAGCGCCTGGCGAAGACTGAGGTGACGCCGGAGATGGTCACCCATGCGCGCAATTTACTGCACAGCAGACGCTACGAGGGCACGCCAGAAGGCTGAGGAGGACACGACGTGTTAAAGTCTACCGGTAGCGGTGGTGTGACGCTGTCGGCTACTTAGACAGCGGCCACGTACACAGATACGCGTTTCTCTGTGACCTCGCACTTCTGCACGTTCTGTGTGGGCTCTCTCTCTCTCCCTCCCTCTGTGCTTCTGCTGGTGCGACTTCTTTCGGCTCTTTTTGTACTCGTGCTGAGCTGCTCGGCACCCTCGCGTACAGGCGTGCGCGTCGGGGGAGCAGCGACGGCGGAACTGCAGACACGCGTGAAGAGGCTCTCGCACTTTCTCTCTTGGGCTGCCTCCCACTCCTACATCTAGTAGACTGCAGCCCCCCTCTCTTTTGCCTTTTCGCTCTGTCCTCCCTGCGCCTCTCTCGTCTCCCTGTGGAGGACTTGAGTGTGCGGCGTTTACGGCGGTGTGTGTGGGCGTGTGTGGCCGATCGCCTTCATGTCTTCACCTGCCTTTGTTGCCCCCCCCCCTCTCTCTGCCCCTCTCTCTCTCTCTCTCTCGGCAGCCGCTGTGCACACCTCTGCCCTATTCACTCTGCACTTCAGCCCACACACCCACCCACACACACACACACACGCACTGCGCTTATCGCTGAGGGTCGAAGTGGCCCGCACAGGTGCGTCCGATCACGTCTTTTTTTCGTGACTTGTGTGCCATCAAAACGCTTCTTTGGCGCTAAGACAACTCGGTTGGTTCACCATGTCCTCGACGCACACTGCACCGCCCACAATGGCTACGAAGCGGTGTTACGCACCCCAGTTCCTCGAACCGGGTCAACATATCAAGGTCGCTTCCCGCAAGCCGGCTTCAAAGCTATGGGGTGCGGCAGGAGGTGACCCACTCGCCGGCAGGCCGCCACGCGATCCGTGGGAAGACTTGGACGACAGTGCTGAGGAGCCGTGCTCCACGTTGGCCGGTGAGCCTGGCTCGCAGCGGCCCCATCGCCACCACACTTGCACATCCGGCGGCCACCCGTACTCGGATCGGCTCAGCGCGTCGCGCAGCAACGCTGCGAGCACATCGCCGCACAGCAAGGAGGGCAGAAGCAGTGACTTGGCGCCGTCCACAGAGGCAACACCCCCTATGGACGACCTCAATGCAGCCGGTGACGAAGACGTTGACTGTGGCGCAACCATCAACAATGACCGTGAGAAGAACTACTACAGCGCCACGTCGGTTCTGCCAGAGCTGTCGGCGGCTGAACGAGCGAAGCGAGTGCGCGATGCGCAGCAGCGCGCTCTGGAAGCCAAGCACCTAAATGCGCTCGCGCATCAAAGGGTGGCGCCACGGCCCAAGACGCTGGTACGCAATCGGCATGGCAGGCTCAACGCGATCGCTATACACCCGGCATCTGGGACAGAAAAAGAGGCTGGGCCCACGATGCTCATCTCCGACACTCCTGCCAGTCCAAGCGGCCAACCAAAGATGATGCAAGGGTGCTCCTCAACGCCGCCAGAAGCGCAACCGGAGCCACCAAGATCACACGATGATGAAGGCGGCTCCGATAGCGGAGTCAAGTCTCCTCAAGACTCCCACAATGTTCTTACCGAGTCGTGTTCCTCGGCGCTGCTGGAGGTCCCGCCAGGGCAGCTAGAGATTGACCTGGACTGAGTATCACTTGCGTGTACATCGGTTGAGAAGCATCACGCGTGTTGTCTCACCGGAGGTCAGCCTCCCCTGCCTGCCTCGGTCTTCCACTTCATTCACTCCGTCTCTTCCTGGCGCATCGAAGGAAAGGAGGATACGGAGCAGACAATCAGCCCCCATGAACATAACGTTGCACACACCGTCACATCGGTTGTTCTCCTCTTTTTACGGCTAGTCTACCCCTCCCCCCCCCCCCCCGGGGGGGGGGGGGGTAAGCAAGGCGCAGTCCAGATAGCCTGTGTCGCGTCATTCGGCTCTGATCGGCGTCCCACAGCACTGGATTGGCACCTGTATGCTGCTTTGACCTCCTCCTCCTCCCCTTTCTTCCTCTCTCGCGCGCGTTCGCTGTTTTTCCCTCTGCCTCCACCCTAACCTCGCCGCTGCGCGTGAACCTGCTGCCCCTGTACGCAGACAGAATACATGCGCCTCATCCATGACTAACCCTCACCACTTGTCAACCATACCATCCTCGTCGCCTGTTCCCCCTCCCCTTTCTTTCCCTCTTCACTCCCGCACTTTGGTGTGTGTGGGAGAGTGAAGCAGCGGAGACAGCAGGTAGAAGAACAGCGAAGGGAACTGGAGCAGAGTGCTCTGTCGAAAACCTCAAAGCAAGAGAAGTCAGTTCTGAGAGCAACACGACACACACACACACCTCCCAGCCCAACGCACATACGCACGCACAGGCACACAATAAGAACAGAGAGAGAGAGAAGTGCTCCAAACTGCGAGGCCGCAGCGCATAACACGCCATACAACGCTCGCTTCCGGCGCGGTGCCGGCCGTCGGGAACCAATGACGGCGTCGTACCGCCCTGGCGCTCTATTGCATCTCCGATCCTCTTTCAGCTTCATGAGGCGCGGCTTTTCGACGGGTGCAACGGTGGCCGCAAAGGCTGCTGCCCTTCGTGACGCCACGACGACAACGTCGCTTACGTGCAGCCACCGCGCTTTCCGCAAGCAGGGCGCAGCGAATCCGAACAACACCGACGCGGCGGAGGCGGCGGAGCTCGAGAAAGATCGGCAGGCACTGAAGAAGTACGGCGCGCTTGGTGGCTTTGCTCTCCTGTGCATTGCAACACTGTGGTATGGCAGCCGGCAAGCCAAGCAGCGCTACTTTGGTGCGGAGGGCAGCGCGCGGGTAAGCGTCGAGACGCGTGGCCGTCCTGCACTCGGTGGGCCGTTTGTGCTGGTGAACACGAAGGGTTACCCAATGTCGCAGGCAGAGTTCCTCGGTTCGTGGGCCTTCTTCTACTTTGGCTTCACGCACTGCCCGGAGATCTGCCCAGTCGAGCTGAACCGTATGTCACACGTCGTCGACGCTGTCCACGCCGCCCGCCCGCAGGAACGCATTGCGCCATTGTTTGTCTCGTGCGACCCGCGCCGTGACTCGCTCGAGGCCATCGACGAGTATCTCTCCGTGTTCCACCCCGACTTCATTGGACTCGTTGGCACGCCGAAGCAAGTGAACGACGCGTGTCGCTCATACCGCATCTATTACTCCATCCCCACGGAGGAGGACACTCAGCAGGAGGATTACCTAATCGACCACAGCATTGCCATCTTCCTCTTTGATCCTCAGGGCCGCTTTGTCGACTTCTTCGGCAATCGCTACGACGAGCGCGAAATTACGGAGAAAGTGCTGCACTACATGTCCGAGTACGCCAAAGATCCGACGTGGACCAACTGGTGAGGAGGAGGAGGAGGAGGGGGTGGGTGGGGAAGGAGAAGCTGCCATTTCTCTCATGTTTAGCGTCGTGTTGGCCTTCGTTGCTTCTTGAGTAATGCTCATGATGGCAGTGTGGTTACTGTCGTCTGCTGCACCTGTGGTCCCTCTCCGTGTGTGTGGGGGGGTAGGGGGGTGTCGGTGGGTAAGTGTCGCGTATTACGCCTGCAACGGAGCTCGGCTGGGCACGCGCTTGGCTCAGCTGAGAGTTGTTTCCACAGTCTTCTCATCAGCAACAGAGAGCGAGTGTGCAACTCTCCTATTTCCCCCTATACGTCCCCTCACCCCTGCATGATGCGTATCGCCTCACATTGACGCGCACATCACTACAGGCAAAGATGCAAACACGAAAGGGAGGCGTGCACACGGGAGCCCACAGGTGCCATAGGCTCAGATTCGGTGTAAAGGTGCGTTCTTTGCTCTTGCATTGCCTCCACCCCACACCCTTGCCGTTCCATTCTCCTGCTTGGCTGGGAGTCACGCCATTTTATGCGGACGTCTGCGCTCACGTGTGCTGGAGCCTATTTCTCCATGGTGGTAGTGTTGCTCTGGCGTGCGTCTGCAATGGTCTCTGAAAGCACGGCAGTGATACGTGCCAATGCAGCTGTCCTCTCATCCCCCCCCCCCCGCACACATTTTCCCTCTCCCTCCCTCCCTCCCTCTCTTCAGGTCCGGCCTCTTTTCTTTTCAGTTTCCGCTTTCCCGGCGCATCCTCGACGCACGCACACGCAAGCAGAGCACGAAGTGTGAACGAGAGAAAAGGCCACACGCAGACAGTGGAACATTTTTGGCGGTACGCGTCGTCTTCCTGCTTCGCCACTTTGTCTCGCCACCACTGCCATCAACGCCCTCACCACTCTCGCGTTCTTTCTCGTTCGTGGTTCGCCTCGCTTCCCGCTACTGTGTGATTAGGAGAGGGGGTGCAGCTCGGCATCTGCATATCCGTGCGCGACGCAAGGTGCACTCAGCTGTGTCTCAGGTGAATTTCAATCGTATCGTCCAACAGCGGCAGCAGCACGGCGACAGCTATGTACGAGGCGCTTCCAGCCACACCGATGCGTCGCCAGCTTGGCACGTCCACCGATGACGCTGCCATCTTCCTCGAAGACACGGTTGATCGGGTGACGGCGCAGTGCATTGACGCCTCACCATCTGCCTTGGCGCTGCTGTCACCTCAGCACATGCCAACTAGCAGCGCCGCCCACGTCGACGTCACCGAGTACGACGCGAACTACCTTGGCCCTCTCTCGACTTCCCACCGGAAGAGCACCGGTGGAAGCAGCAGTGGCAGCAAAGGTCGCCCGAGCCACCATCACCACCGTGCGCTGCACGACGTCACGAACACATCCGCCACAAAGATGGGCTTCAGCGCAGCATCCGGTAGCAAATCTCCTACCCCCAAGGCGGTACGGGGGAGCACATCGCACACCACGCACCCGCAGAGTGTCTCGTCCAGCACCTCGCTCACCCGCAGCGTGTACGGTCGCAGCCCGTCCGCCTCTGAGCCGATGGTGCCGCTCGCCGACTATGAGGCACTGCAGCGGGAGCGGAACCGGTACGAGAAGATGTACGAACACCAGCGCGCGCTCTACGAGGATATGGCTGAGAAACACGCGGATGCGTACCAGGCGCTGCAGGACAAGATCATCGAGGTTGTCGCCCTCTCCACACGCAACGAGGAGGGCAAGCGCTTCATTCGGCAGCTAAAGCGGGAGATGTCCGAGAGCCGCACCCGTGTGATGGACATGCAGAACAGGGCACTGGAGGAGGCAAAGTTGGAGCGATCCGCAAAGATGCGGTACGAGGCGCTCATTCAGGAGCACGAACGCAAGTACGAACGGCTGGTGGAGCGGCATGAGATGAAGCTGGCGGGGATGGAGAGCCTCGTGAGGGATTTGACATCCCTGCGCGGGGAGCGAGACAACATCCACGTCTCGCAGTTGGACTCCTTGCTGAAGGCTGCCTACTCGAAAAGCACAGCCCTCTTCAGCGACCTGCTCCGCCAAGGCAAGCAGATTGATCTTCTCTACGAAGCCAAAGCCGCACTTGAGGCGCAGGTAGAGCAGCAACGCAAGGAGAAGCGGGAGGTTGAGGCAACACTGCGAGAGGAGCGGCGCCATATGGCCACCGAGATGGAGCGTATGATCGAGCAGATTGAGGAGCAGCAGCAGTCAATTCTGAATCTGCGTCAGATGCTTATTCGAACCATGGACAACCGCGACAATCTCTTCGCCTATAGCCGAGGTCCGCGTCATCCCCAAAGTGACGAGGACCATGATGGCAGCGATGACAGAAGCCACAGCAGCAACAGCAGTCTCACGTCCTCGCCACCGATATCACCGATTGTCGACAGGGGCGTGACCGCGGAGGTTACGGAGGATGAAAGCGAAGACACCGAAGGCGACGGCGTATACGCGGTGCCTGCGCGAAAGGAGGCAAAGGAAAAAGGCGCCGATGTGGAGCGCAACCCGGTACGCGTGTGCGGAGCCATGACAGCAACCGGGCCCATCACCCCCGCCTCCACCGTCTCCACGAACTTACTCTCGAGCAACAGCGTCGTCGCACCTCGGCGCACGGCGACTGTCGTGAACAAATCATCGGCTACCCTCTCGAAGGCGAGAGTCACAGTGGTGGTGCCACCACTCCCGTTGACATCACGGGATAGCTCGTTGTCGTTTCGGCAAGGTTCTTGCCGGTATCAGCGCAGCAAGAGCGACGCTGATGAACACACCACGGTGAGGGTGGCGGACGACGACCACCGCCTACGCCAGCGAAGCTCCAGTGATGAGGGTAGCGCCGCCAATCCCAGGCTAGCGGACGCCTCGCTGTGCACAGCATCTGCTGTCTCGTCGGTGGCGTCGCGACGGCGGCTGGACTTCACCACTGCGCTGGCTGTTGTTGCAGAGAAGCGCCGTCGCGACCGGGCCAACCGGGAGGAGAATACTCTCAAGCACGAATTAGATAAGGAGAACAGCAAGCCGACTGTGCCGCATCGCGTCATTGTCCGCTCCTGCGGAGCAGAAAACATAACGACAGCGCGCAAGACAGTGTTAGCAGAGCACGACGGCGACAACAGTGGAACACAGCGGGGCGAGGATGAGGAGGCGGAGCCGCGGTTGTTCCCATTCAACGTGCTGCGGCCTCGCGAGTGACGACGGTAGCTTCGTGCGGGTGTGCAACTGATTTCACATTCCTCTCTCTTCAACTGCGTGTTTGGCTGGCCATCCGCATCCTCTCTGTCCGCCTCTGCGCCTCTTCCCTCTTTACCCTGTTGAAGTACTCCGCTTTCTCTCCCCTCCCCCTTTGGCACCACGCCTTTCATCACTAGACCCTCTTCACCTCTTCACTTCTGAGTTGTTGTTTTGCTCGTTTCTTCTCTGTTGTTGTTCCCGGCAGCGTTAGAGGCCCTACTGCAGCGCACACGTCTCTCCTTCCTTTTTTTTGTTCGTTGGGTTTGCGTGGGCGCACTCTCGGGGCTCACGGCAGACACGTCTGCAGGCGTGCGTCGGTGCGCGTGTGTTTATACGGATCCCTGAGAGGATTGGCTTGTTGGTAACTCCGCATGTACAATGTCAGACCTCAACTCTCTACTTTGTTTTCTCAGTTCTGTTCTGTTCTCGCGCGCACTCTCTCTCTGCGTTCCCATGCAGCTGCGCGCGAAGTGGTTGACCACGTCCACGTAGATACTCGTAAAGGAAAACGAAGAAGTGGGGTTGGTGGGAAGCGTTGGTAGAATGTATCTCACGCACCAGACATACGCCGGTGACAGAGAAAGGCGGTCTCCGCCCGAAGAGGAAGAGGGAGTGTGACAGACATGGCTACCCGCTTCCATGCGTGGGCTTCTCTCTGTGCGCTCGCGTGCTGCCCCCCTCCCCCTCTCTCTCCACTTCTCGCTCTTTTATTCTCCAACGTCGGCTCTCCCACTTGTGCGAGTCTTCTCGTCGTTGAATCACACGCGGACTCGTGCAAACTACACACCAAAGAGTGAAAAGGCACCAACAACGAGCTGCTGCACGCACACACACACACACACACGCTGCAGCATGCGTGTGCGTCAGCTTGATAGACAGCCGAGAGTGTGAGGGTGGCTGTGGAGAAAGAGAGGAGACGACAGGGGAGGGCGCGCGCACACGCGCGCCGGCAGTCGGCGTGCCTCTCCCCTACTCATGTGCACGCAGACACGTACACTTGTGGAGCACTTGGTGTTGCTGCTGCCTCGCATGTCGCTTCACCTGTCTTGTCTACCGCTGTGCTTCTTAACTTTCATGCGGCCTCTTCCTCTCCTTACATGTTTGTGGCTACGCCTGCTGCAGGTTTGCGCCGTTCGCTCTGCTCGCCAATACTCGTCTCTCGGGCACTGGCGACGCACCTTCACACCTATCGAAGATGTGCACTAGCTCGGCTGCGGCGTCACTGGTTGACGGCAGTGGTGGTACTCCGGCGTCGTGGCTCTCACAGGACAGTGTGCATGCACCGTCGCGAGCGCTGGACTCAACCGCACTCTACGAAGCCCGGCAGCAGTTTGGAATGAACGAAGTGCGGATGACCGTGGCACCGCTCCACCCCCTCGTTCTGCGTGCCTTGCTATCCCCCAGCACGGTCCTCGTGGTGGGCGGGGCGCTCATCTACGACGTTGTTGGCGGCAGCTACCGCATGTGGTATACTGTGGTGTGGTTCGTGGTGATGCAAGTTGTTGTGCTGATGACGACGGCACTGGTGGACCACGCAAGAGTGCGGCGCCTCCAGCACTGCCTAGTGCTGGACCGTGCGGTTGCCTACCGCGAGGAGAGGTGGGCAATGGTGGGGTCAGCACAGTTGGTCCCTGGTGACCTTGTCCAGCTCGCCGCAGGGTCAGTGGTGCTTGCTGGCTGCTCTCTCTACAGCGGGTCCGTGCTGATCGATATGTCGGACGTGTCGGGGCGCACCCGCGCTAAGGTTGTCACCGCAGGCCAGCTGCTGATCGCCGGCGCCAAGGTGGTAGACGGGGCTGGAGATGCCGTGGTGCGCTACACAGGACTGGAATCGTGTGTGGGTCAGACTATTGAGCTTATCGTGGGCCTGCCCCACGGCTTTGTGCAACGGCAGTGGGTCAGTCGAAGCTACGCTGGCACGTACTTCCTCATAGCTGCCGTAGCGGTGGAAGCGGAGGTGGTGCTGTTCGGGACTCTGCGTGGGTGGGACGGCTTCTCCGCGCGGAGGATGGCGCGAGAGACGACGTTGTTTGCACTGCTGTGCGCCCCGCTTAGCTTTGATCTCACCGTGTACGTGGCCACGTCGCGGGGTGCGTCGGCAGCTATGCAGCGCGCTCAAGCCGTGGTCTTGCGCCTGGGCACCCTCCTGTCGCTCGCATCGGTGGACAAGACGGGCACCCTGTCCTCTGGTCACTGCACCCTCGCGGCGCAGCATCGCGTCTACTTGGCAGGATACCCATCTCGTGCAGCCGTGATTCAGCTGATGGCGCTGGCGTGCCAGTGGCGAAGGCCAAGTCTGCACGCGACGAAGCGAGCTGTGCTGCGCAGTGCAGACCTTGACGCCTGCGACGAATACACGCAGTTGAGCTACGTAGAGCACGAAGGTGAGCATCGCAGCTCCGCCGTGCTGCGCCGGCGGGATGGGACGCTTCTTCGAGTCACCGAAGGGCGTCTTCGCTCCGTCTTGGCGCTCGTCCAGCATAGAGAGTCCGCCACCGCATGTGTCGAGGCGCAGCGCCTGGTGTTCGCCTGGAGTCAGAGCGGTCTGCGGTGTGTAGCGGTGGCGGTCGCCGAGGGCGATGAGCCTTGGCGGTTCGCGGGCCTTCTCACCTTTGCTGACCCACTACGTGGCGACGCGGCTGCGCTGGTCTCGGGCTGTAGCCGACTTGGTGTCGACGTGACTCTGATCTCGGGCGATGAGCACCGGGCGGTCGCCGCCGCTGCAGAGGCAGTGCGGCTCCATTCTGAGGTAATGAGCGGGCGAGACGTACCGCCTCCTGAACGTGTGGGAAGCGCTGCCCCCGCTCGTCAGCGACTGGGGTGGACGTGACAGTCGACATGAGCGCCGCTGTATAATCTGTGAGCGAGTACGCCAGCCGTTGTGTGTACGCTGAGATGCAGCCTGACCAGAAGGCAGCACTTGTGCGGACGTGGCAGCAGTCGGGCCGCGTTGTGGGTGTGGTGGGCGACGGAGTGAACGACGCCGCAGCGGCGCGTCTTGCAGATGTCGGCATCGCGCTTCTCTCGGGTGAGGAAGGGCGATGCCGCAGCACGGGGAGCGCTGTGGGGTGCAGATATCGCTCTCACCTCCGATAGTCTCGGCGCCGCAGTGGAGCTGCTTATCGTCAGCCACGAACTCTTCGGCACTTTTTACCCCATCTTCTTCTGGATAACAGCATCGGCACTGCAGCTGGTGGTGCTCGCTGCCGCCTTGGCGGTGGCGGTTCCGCGGCGCTGTTCATGCAAACACTCGAAAGAGAACCGGCTAGGACTGCCGCCGAGTTGTCTTCACGTACTGACACTCGTCTGCGTCAACGGACTGACGCTGCTGTGGATATCCACGCAAGTTGGCGATGACGCCTACTGGACCGCGGCACCGTGTCGTTGCCGCTACACCGTGGCGCTCCTGCAGGCATCCACAATAGCTTTTGTCGGTCTAGTCGGCGGCCTCGCCTGTGGCGGACATGGGTGGTGGCCACTAGGCTCACGCAGCACTCCGCCGGCCATGACCCAGGAGCGTCTTGGCGGCATTCTCACGCTCTATGTCCTATACGCGAACCTTTTCTTGACAATGAACTGCTCCTCACCGGTGCGGACGGGGTGGCGCTTCTGGCGACAGTCACGTCTGCACGTCGTCCTTGCTCTCGCTGCGGCGTATGGGCTATATATGTGCTGGTCGATCGATGCGCATCCGAGCGTCGCCGCTTGCTTGTGCGGCTACTGTGGTGTCGTCGCCGTTCTGCAGGACATGGCAAAGCTCATGGTGCATGGCATCTTCGACTGCCTCAAGCGGTGCGGCAACGCCAATGTAGATGAGGTTGCCGCGGCGTCGCTGCCGCGCGCGACAACAAACATGCCATCTTGCGACCCCGCGTGTCGCCGTAGTTCCGTGTCGTTCCCTCTGGATGCAGTGGTGGGCTACATTGCCAGTCTCGATGCGGCGCTGCTCTGTCGAGCCCGGCCTGCCCCAATTGCCTCAACGGAGTGAGATGGACACGACACGGCAGCACGAAGAGTGGCGGTGCGGCCGACTCATCCGCACCGCGTGCTGCTCTGTGCTGGAAAACATGACGGAAAAACGCCTTCGCGTCAGACGTGTGCCTTTTTGTATTTTTGGTGTTGTGATGGCCGTTGTGGTAGTCGCCTCACGATGCCGGTGCCACACGCCATGCTCTCTCGCTGTCTCAGCGCCTCCTCCCCTTCTGCTCAGTCGAGTGTGCTGTAGCTCACCACACAGAAGCTTACACACTCTCAGTTGCACGATCATGTGCTGCACTGCCCGTCCCTGTCTCGCAGGGATGCGCACACGTACACATCCACCCACACCACCGACTAGTCTACTTCATCTTCTTCTCCCCTCCTCCCCCCTTTCTTTGCCGCACGTGTGGACGCGCTGCTGTGCGACTCTTTCCCACATTACGTGCGATGACGATCTGCACTTGGTCATTGCTGTTATTCACGCCGAATGACATAGGCTCACCTCGGTGAACACCGGCGGTGGCACAGACGCACACGCAAGCATAGCACATCTGCCACGTCTACGAACCTCTTTGGACATCGCTCATCGCACCCTTCTCCCCCCCATCATGTCCCGACCGAAGCAGCGAGCGGCGGAGGTAACGCTGCATCACTTCTTTAAAACAGAGCGCGTCGTCCGCATGGAGTGCGAGCGGCGGGAGGCCAAGGCTCGACTCAGGCTGATCGACACCATGTCCGGAGACTTGGACGACCAGCTGCTCTGCGTGGCGCAGTTCAAGAAGGAGTGGCTGCAGAGCCGACGTGTGTTGGAGGAAGCCAGGCAGGCCATTCTGCAGGAGGAATCCTCCAACCGTGCAGATGTGGAGGACGAGTACAAGAGAACGACCAAGAGGGTGATACGCCACTGTCATCCGTTAGGTACTCCTGCAGGATAAGGGCGGGGCGGTGGACAGCGGTAGCCAAGCAAGAAAGAGATACGGGACGCCTCTAGTGCGTCTGTGGCTGCAGCCGTCGCCACTACTGTTGCTGTTTTGAATCAGCTCTGAACGGGGGGCATCAACAGCATGCCGTTAACGATGAGGATGTCCCCCCATCCCACTTCTGCTCTCTGCCACCTGGCCGTGTAGAGAAATACAGTGATACATGCAGGCCCATCGAGATTGACTACACTCCTACCATCGGCGTACAACTCAATCAGCAGCACTGCTGCTCCCACAGGCAACTCGTCTCAGCGTCGGTCTGTATGTCTGCACCAGCGCCACCCACCCACCCCCCGATTGGGGAGTAGACGAACGATCAACGCTCCTCTTCGCTGCCTGAAGTTATTGCCTCTCTCTCTCTCTCGGCCTCCATCTTGTCGAGCACGAAGCGGACGCAGCAGCGTTCCATCGCACTTGCGGAGGCGACTTCAGCGTCGTGTTTCTCATTTCTCTTGTTTTTTTTTTTTGAAGTGGCGCCGCTGTTCACGGTGAGTCTGTCACCACCATCCTGCACACCCGCAGCCCCCTCCTCCCCCCAACGCCCACACAGTCAACCTACGGCGTAGATCTCTCATGCTTCCCTCGCTGCGAGCAAGTCCTACAATACAGGCTCCTCCCGCATTCTTCACCTTTATCGCTGCTACCCATGCGATCACCGCGGAGCTGAGATGCGAAACACAAACAGCAGAAAGCGGAGAGCCACGCAAGTGACCCGTCCCAACCGTCCTTTTCCTGCAACTGACTTGCAGCCTCAAACACACACACGTGCAACACTGGGGCTGCGGCGTGGGCAGCGCGAGCCCCTTGTCTACAGCTCTGTAGCGTGTTGCCTCCTTCGCTGCCGCTCTGGCACTGTCATTGCTGCTGCCGTCCTCGGCTACGGGCAGCTCACATCGCCTGTGATGGAAGCGGGAGCGAAGCGTGTGACGCTGGTGGTGATGTGGCGTTCTCCATAGACGCAGACAGCTGCGCCGTTTGCTCATTCAGCTTCTTACCTCACGGAATGTATGTGCGTGTGCACATTTGGGTCTCTCCTGTGCTTCGCCTCTACGTCCCTTCTCCCCCTTTCGCCTCATCACTTATGTCTGCTCTCCCTCCCCCTCTCTCACAGCACCAACATCAGTAGCAGCTGCACCGACCGGAGAGCGACGGAACACGGTGCGCTAAAGCACACCTAAAGAGGAAATTGAGGGTGTGCCAGCCAGAAGGCGCACATCAAGACGACAGTGTAGACACCCGCACCGGCACGCCCAGACATAAATTTCCGGAAGGCCCATACACACACTCATAGAGCACTGATAGACGTCCTGCACTACTACTGTAGCTACTACAGCTGTAAGTGCAGTCGCCTGCAAGCTACCTGCGCACACACAAACCCCCCCCCACCACCACCACCCTCTGGTTTGATTCATGTCAGCCTTTACCACTCCGAGCCGTACGTCATCGACTACCTCCCGGGCTGCTGGGATAGGGCACAGCGGCAGCTCCAGTCGCCGCGTTGTACGCTCGGCTCTCGAGGTACTGATGGAAACTACATCCCCAGAACTAGAAAGACTCCGCAGCACAGCTGGGGAGAGCTCTGTGAAGCGCTCAGCCGTCGCCCCTACCTCATCCTTCTCCGTTACCTACACCACTGCACCTGCTGCTGTGTCGACGTTATCGGCGACGCATGCTACCGTGAGGGGTGTGCCGGTAAGCGCACCATCTGCCGCTCCCACCGCCGCATCCGGCGGCGCAACGCCGACCGCAATGGCGCACTCGTGGGCAGAGCCCAGCGCACTAGATTTCTTGTCGCCGCACAGCAAGGATGCGCGGGAGTCATCATTTCAGCTTGTACCTTCCGCCGAGTCTCATCGCCCTCATCGTCGTCGTGGCTGTCGGAACACCTCCGCGTCTGGGGCGATGCTGCGACCACCTGCTGAGCATCCTCGTCATAAGCAGCACAACAGAGAGGACACACTGTACAACAAGGATGATTTCGACGGCCAACAAACCAGCGTTGGCGTCGATGGGGAGGCCTACACTGCGCCACCTCATTCAGCAGTCACAACACTCTCCCCTGCCTCCCCGTCTCGTAGCCTCTACGCCGACGTGGAGGCTGCCCAGCAGCCGCTGTCGCCAGTAGTTGAGGCCTTGTACGTGCCCCCCTCCACTCCCACCCCGGCGCCATCGTCGTCACATTCTGCTGTGAAACGCCGCCACCAAGAGAGCAGCACCTTTGATAAGAAGCAGAGGTGGGAGGAGAAGGGAGAAGATGACGTTGAGCAGGTCGAAGCGGCGACCCTCGTGACTCAAGCTGACGTGACGGCCGCTATCACAGCAGCTCTGCGCCGCTACGAGAAGGAGCGAGATGCGGAGGAGGAGGCGGTGCTTCAACAAGTCAGCAAGGAGGTCGAGGAACAGGCAAGCCGCTACGCCAACCTTATCGAGGCCTACAACACCGTGTGCGCTGACAGAGCGACGTTACAGGAGAAGCTCGCCGAGACAGCGAGGGAGTGTGATGAGCTGCGGCACGCACTGCAGCGGTCGCGCCAAACGCAACAGGCGCTAACGGACTCGGCGAAGCGGCTGGAAGTGGAGTTGTGCCACGCAAAGGATTTACAGCAGCAGCAGCAGCGTACGCTTCTGAAGACAGAGGTGGCTGAATGGGAGGCACAGCGCGCACGCTATGAGACACGCCAGGGCACGCTCGAGGCACAGCTGGATCAGGCGCGCGAAGAGTTGCGGGCGATGGAAGCGCGCGTTTCCGAGAAGAATGACGAGCTCGCCGCGCTGCGAGAGCGCGCCGCGAAGGCGTCTACCGAAACGGCGAATGAGTACGCCGACATCCATCTTCGGATGCGTCAGCTGGCGCAGAACATGGCCACGATGGAGGACGCCCTACGTGAGCGGGACACCACCATTGCAGAACAGGCGGCGCGGCTGCGTGAGGCCGCTGAGCGGCGGGAGTCGGAGGTGCGTGCGGCGACTGCGGAGAGGGAGAAGACCGAGGCAGCCCTGACGAGCGCACGCGACGCACTGCAACGGCAGACGGACGATACTCGGCGGCGCATGCACCGCGTCACCGAACTTCAGCACCAGAGGGACGCACTAAAGGAGGAGGAGAAGGCGACGCGACGTGCGCTGCAAGCGGCTTCAGAGGACCAGGGACGTGTGCTACAGTCATTGCAGCATGTGCTGGCCATCGCGAAGCAAAGTCTTTCCTGCACCACCGACAGCGCGGGACACGCCGGACCGCCGTCCTCCGAACTCTCGTCACGTAGTCCTCACAGATTCACTGCCAGTTGGCAGGGGGGTCACATGGATCGCACGCTCGTGTACGAGGACGACCATGAGGACAACGCCCATGCGCTGCGTAGCTGCTCCGCAATCTCGCCGCCTGAATCACGTTCGGGCTCGGCAAATTGTACACCGGAGCGGTCGTCCACGGAGGAGGAGGATAACGCAAGGAGTGAAAAGCTGTTCTCGCTTTCAGCGTTGGCTGCGGAGAAGAAGCACCGCAGCGCCTCTTCCCCAAAGTCCTGCAGTCACCGCGCATCACACTCTCCCTCCGTGGCGGCGCCTAGCCAGCGACGTGCGCGAACGTCGTCGCCGCCTCAGTCAGCACGCGTGGCAGCCAGAGAAACACCAGCGAAATACGCTAAGGGCAGCCCCTCCGTGCATAATACTTATCACGAGCTGCACCACCGGAGCTCGCAGGCGCTGATCCTGTTGCGTGAACTCCACCGATGCGTCTCAGCTCTCACCTTAAAGAGGCGGAAGTCGTCGTCCGGGAGGGACGTAGCTCCCTCAAACACCAGCGGCAGCTTTGGCCGATCTGGGGCAACTGCAGCGAAGCTCCAGCAAGCCTGCCGCTACCTCAAATCGGAGCTGGACCGGGTCCAAGCAGCGCTGAAGGAGACACAAGCGGAGTGCCAGTGGCGGTCGCTCTCGATGAAGAAGTTGGAGGAGGATGTGCAGGCTGCTCGCTGTGGTGTGCTCGCCGCGGAGAAGCAGCGGCTAGCGTGCGAAATGCACGTAGAGACGGCTGCACTTGTGCGCGAGGAGCTGGAGGCGCAGCTTATGGAACTGAAAGCCACGTGCGCGGAGACGACGGCTGGGCAGAGGGCATCCGAGGACGCGGTGGCGGAAGCGAAGGCGGCCGCCGAGCGCAGTGCAGCCCTAGCGGAGGAAGCGGCGCAGCTGAGAGAAGCTGCGGAGTCGGCCCTTGCTCGGGAGAAGGCCAAGAGTGCACGTCAGGCCACCTCGCTGCGCGATCAGGCTGCAGCGCAGACAGCTCTTACGGATGAACTGGAGGAGCTAAAGGAGAAACACAAGGCGGCCCTTGCACAGCTGCAGACGCACCACGCCCGTGAGGCGGCCCAGCAGCTGAAGCAGCAGGAAGAGAGTCACACGCGCGGGGCGGAGCTGGCAGAACTGCGCAGCGTTGTAGCAACGATGAGGACCACGCACGGGACTGCCGCGGAGGCGTGGAAGACAGAGCGTGCGTCCCTCGGTGCGCTCGTCTCAAGCCTTGAGACGAAGCTGCGTGCTTTGGCGGAGACGACGATGGCTGCGAAGCGCCGCTGTGCAACACTAGAGGAGCAGCTTGCACTGCACGCAGATGTGGAGAGGACGACCCTGAAGACAATTGGCGACATTGCCCACGCGCCACCGCTCCCACCCTCGCTCGACGCTGCAGCCATGGGCGGCGACTCCTACACATCGCACGCCCATGATGCTGTGTTGCCGACGGAGAAGCAGCTCTTCGGCGGCGATGATGAGGCGCCGGAGGTGGAGGACGTGGTCGTGGTGTCGACAGAGGCAACGCCATCGGGGAGTAGTGCGGACAGGGAGCTTGCACGTGTAGCCTCGCACACGCGCACGACTACGGTCCGAACTACCGCACTGTCGCTGGTGTCGGCGCGCCTTCCGGTGTCTAGCGCTACTCCATCTAGAGTAGCGCCATCAACGGCCGTTTCGCCAGCATCGGCTCCCCCCTTTGGCGGCGCCTCCCTGGAGGCAGCAACCTCTTCTCCTGTGGCTACTCTCGCGCCCCTACGTCAGCACATTGTTGCCGCTGTGCATCAGTTGGCGCTGGAGGCGGTGCGCTTACGGCAGGGCTCTGTACTACCGACCATGAGGTCACCCATCATAACGCAGCCTCGAATAGCAACTTGCCGGCCCCGCGACATGACCTCTTCAGAGGGGTGGTACACCGGTGAAACGGCACACGACGGCGTCTGCAGCGACGCGAAACGACCGTGCACTGCTGCTCTCTCCTCTCCACCACCGCTGGAGGCTTTCATCGCGCCTCAGCCACAGCCGCGATACCAGCACCAACATCAGTCGCCATGTACGCCACACAAATTGTGCCCCTCCACCACCTCTGCCGCCCAGCCTCGAACCTTGGAGAAGGCGCCGCAACCGATTCAGCACAGCGACCGTAGCCAGATAGGAGGTTCACCGATGCCGTCGCAACCGTCGCGGCATGCAACAGCAGGAAGCCCCTCAGGGTCGTACAGTCCGCCGGTGTCCGCTGCTACCACCGCCGCAGTTGGTGAGCACATTTACAATGTGACACGGCCGTCCAGTTTGCGGCCACAGTGGTCGTTATCGTTGCCTTCGAGTCCACCGGCCTCTCACGTCACCGTTGCGACTAACGGAAAGCTCTGGAACGAGGCGCGACGCTCTGCCTCCATAAAGGATGGGCTGTCGGGGTATTCTAGCAGCACTGGACGTGGGAGCGTCGATGGAAGCTGCTCCCCAGCGCGGCCGCCGTCTCTGCGTGCTTTGTCGCTCCCTCTCTGAGTCGTGAAACTGAAAACAAACGGAAGCGAGTGCGTGTGTGAGAGAAAGAGGTGGGTGCTCAACACCGCGCTCCCCCCCTTCTCCCCTCCCCTCACACGTGGGTGCTGCTGGTGGCGCTCCCCCATGCTCAGCGCCGTCGGTCTCTTGCGTTGTGTGGTGGATAGAACGAGATTTTCAAAGCGCGCACGCACACGCACACACACACTCTCTCTCTTTGTGTAAAGGTGCGCTATGAGAGTACAGAGGCAACGAGTCCCCTTCTCGCACGCAGGGGCTTCCCCCTCCAACTTTCGTTGTCGTTTCCTCACGTAGGGCATCGGTCGAGCGGAGACGACACTGCCACTGCCGCACTCCCACCCACCGCTCCCATGGATCTCAGCTGCGCAGTGGGGCTGGAGCGTAGCTGCGAAGAAAGTGAACACCTCTTCTCTGCCGTGGCAAACCTGAATAATCATCCCTGCTCACCTCCCTTCCCGATCTTCTCTCTCTCCCTCTGCCTCCCCCTCTGCCTCTCCAACTGAAAGGGAATATCCACCGCGTAGTATTGTTTACTTCTCTCGTTCTGCTCGTGTGCGCTGGCCTGAACCGACGACCATGTCCTCCCGGCAGATGCGCCGCCTACAGGAGTTCGTCGATCGTGCCACCGGCCCCGACGCAGAAAACTCGGGCAACAGTGATACCGTACCGAGCACGATGCAGGTGAAAAAATGGGCCCACCACCACCGACACAAGTCCAGGAAAACGAAGGCTGCCGCCGCCCTGACTGCAATCGCCACATCGTCTGCGGCCCCACAGGTGACCGGGACTAACATCCCTGCTGAGCCTCCTGCGCTGTCGTCCAGTACGTCAGAGCGATCCATGGGGGGTAAGAACAATGAGGTCAAAGCAGGTGCCTCTGCTTCAGCACCGCCGGCCGTGCCCAGCGCAAGGACGGACGACTGGGAGGAAGTGAGGGAAGGTGTGGAGCATACGAGTAACAGCACGGCAAGACGGTCTGCAAAGAGGGCACCGACGGAGGAGACGGCGGCCCGAGCAGAGGAGAGCGCTGCCGCCGCTGCCAAAGAAGCAAAGAGGCGGAAAAAGGCCGAGCAGAAGGAGTCGCGGCGGCGGCAGCAGCGGCAGCGACAGGCGGAGGAGGAGGCGCTGCTGGACGCCGTGTTGGCGCGCCGCGCCAATGAGCAAGTCGACCACTCCAGCAGCGACGGCGTGGGCAGTCCAGTCGCGGAGAATCACCCTGGTGGTGCGTCGATCACGGCAGCAGCATCTTTGCCAACGGGAGTGGGTCCGTCAGCGGGCGGTGCTGGTGAGACATCATTTCTTCATCTCGTTATGGCCTGCGACGTCAATCACCTCGACACGCGTCTGGAGCGGATTCGTTTGTTTGGCGCAGAGGCAGTCGAGGACGTCGGCGACGGGCGCACACCGCACCGCCGCGCTGACGGCCGCGTGCGGGACACTGGCAGCGTCTCTTTCTTCCCTGCGCATCACATGACGGTGAAATTTGTCCACAGCGCCTTCGCAACGCCGAACCGCTATCGCTGGATCCCGTACAACTCACTCGGCATTTTCCTCACCGTCGAAGAGGCCCACGATGCGTGGGGCCAAGCGTGGAGTGACTACCTCCTCGTCTGCTCCTCCAACGCCTTTCAGCGCGCGCAGGCGTCGCTGGAGAAGTGCCAGGAGCGCATGGGCAGCGTGCAAGACCTCGTCGACTGCCTTGCACGAAACCACGTCTACCACATACCCACCCTACTGCAGTGCATGTACGCCATGGAGGCCACCGGGGAGAGCGCCTTTGCCATGGAACTGCTGGATGTGGCGCTGTACCAAGTCGGCGTTGTGCTGCGCCGCTTTGCGCTCTCCGGAACGTGGGAGTCGCGGCAGCTGCCGTGCCACCGCAGCGCCAACGCGCTCGTCTTTCAGGTCATGCAGCGCGGCGTGCACGCGGCACTCAAGCGCGGCTGTCTCCACACCGCCTACGAGCGCACTCGCTGCCTCCTCTCTCTGGACCCGGAAGACCCGTGTGGCATGCTGCTACTGCTCGACTACACCGCTCTGCGAGCGAAGCGCTGGGTGTGGCTGCTGGAGCTGCGCCACCGTGCCCTTGCGGTGCGTGCGGCAAGCAGGCAGCTTCGCCGCGGCGTTGCCGCCGACTCCGAGGAAGCGGAGGTGAAGGAGGCGCTGGCAGCTGCGGGGCTGACGCTGCGTGACGCCACCCTCGCCGAAGACGTGCTTCGCCTTCCCAACTATGCGTTTAGCTGGGCGCTGGCGCGGCACTTCATTGAACGCGAAGAGGCGCGTCAGCGCTCTGACGAAGCGGGCGGCGGCGTGGGCCGGCCGTCGAAGGTGCTCCGTGGACTTACGAATGCGCAGCGTGCCTCCTTGGCAGCCACCCCGTCCTCAGGGGCGCTGCTCTCCGCGGCGGTGCTGCGCTTTCCGAAAGCGGCGGTTCGCCTGGTGGACGCCCTCGGTGGTGTTGACCTGGTGTGTGGCGACGAGGGGTCAACTCCGTCGTCGTCGTCGTCCCAGGTAAGCGTGTGGCAGCAGCTCATGGGCCAGGCAAGCGGCCAGCTTAACAACGTCGAGGAGGCCGCCATGCAGAGCCGCCTGGCGGATTTGTTCGTGACCCGTCACGTGGAGCTGTGGAAGCTGAGCGAGTGCGTCCTGCTTCTTCGGCACGTCGTGCAGCAGATAGTCTCCAATCCCACTAATCGCGTCGGTGCTGCAGACAGCGGTGAGGGCAGTGAGGAAAACCTCAACGAGACGTCCCTCACTCGTAGTGGTCAGTCACGCTACCGCAACGTCACGCGCGACTCCGTCATGGGAGCGAGTGTGGTGCCGATTCCTGCCGATCTGCTCGAGCCCGACACCGCGGAGTTGGCGATGGCGCAGGAAGCCACCGCGCTCGGCCTAGAGGCTGGTGGAGACGGAACGCAGCCAGCCACCGTGGAGCGGCTCATGCAGATGTTGCGTGGCAACCTAGAGGCGTTTGGCGAGAACGCGTACGTGCGCAACATGCTCGACGAGGTGCGCCGTGGGTTCCACGACCGCGTTGGGGGCAGCGCCCGCGAAGAGTCCGGAGACGATGAGGCTGGCGGGGAGGCGCACGACTGGTACGACGTCGACGAGAGCGAAGACATGGAGGCGCAGGAATGGTACAGCGTCGCCAGCGGTGAGAGCGGGGACGCCCACCAACACGAGACGCCAGGCGATGGTGATGTGGATGGCCACGCTGCGCGCCACTGAGCAAGTGCGTTGGGTGCAGGTCAAGTGCTGCTCACTATGGCCACCCCCCTCCTCTTCTCGTGGCACTGCAGGCACAGGACGACGCTGCCAACGTATAGACGGGAGGCAGTGTACTGGCATACACCCACGCTCACACGCACGTGTGTGTTGTGTGTGTGTGTGTGTGTGTGTGCTGTGCTGTGCTGCAGCACAATATGGGGGAGCGGCAACAGTGACATGCGTAATGGGTCGCGGGTGATTGTTTCGTTAAGGCCGCACCACGCGCCATACCTTCTTCTCGCTGACATCCATCTCAGGTGTCCTGGAGAGATGAGGGGACCGTCTCATGTGAAAACAATAGCGAGGGTGTACGAAGATAGAAAGAGGGGGGACGACGGGGTGGGGGGGGGGAGCAGCACCGCCACAGCCACTGCCGCGTCGGTGCAGATACCCTCTGCCCCTTCCTGTTCTCACCCCCGTCACGGGCTCGCTCACAATACGTTCAAGCTCGCTCCCAACGCACCTTGGGCGTCTCTCGAAGCCTCTTGAACGCGCGCGCGCCACATGATGATAATGAAGGGTATGTGTGTGTGTGTGGGTGTGGGTGTGAACCCGCCTCGTCGGAGAGTGCATGCAGAAGACCCCCGTGACCCACCCTCTCCTTCCCCCTCCCTTCATTCTTCTCCTCCTCCTCGGCGCGCACCCCCCCCCCTCGCTTCATCCCTACTCCCTTCGGCAGCAAACAACCACGACGGTGCCTTGGCAAGAATTCACGGCAAATGTGGCTCTTATCTTCCGTGGCCGCTAGGACACGGTCGTCATCCGCACTCACTTCACCGTTGTGGCCGATGAACGGCGATGGCAACGCATCACTACCGTTGGAGTGCCGCCTTATTCGTGTCAGCAAGGAGGACATCAGCCACGTCACAGCGGACGACATCAAACGTGTGAGAGCCCGCCTCACGAACGACGAGCTCACCACCTCACTGCGGCTTCTGGTGGAGACAAATCGATTCGCCGATGTACTCGCCTCAGCATCGTCCTCGGCGTGGGCGGAGGCAGCCACGGGGGTGACGGAGGTGCACATGGGCCTGAGTGGCAACGTGATGCGAGACCGCCTCAGTCTCTTGTACTCCATGTTGCCCTACGTGTCGGACAATTTCCTCCTCGCCATGGGTAACTCCTACTCACCCAGCCGCTAGGGTCGCTCTCACTCCCCGCCTCACCTCACCCTCCTCCCTCCCTCCCTCCCTCTCTCGTACACGTCCGAAGACACTCAGACGCGGGGAGCAGCGAGAAAAATAGGGAGAGGAGAGATCTGCTGGAATGAGTCGAGTGCTTCGTGGAATGCCGGTAGGACCATGAATGTGTGGATGACTGTGTATGCTTGACGGCAGCCAACCCCCTAGAGGGGAAAGGGGTGGATCAGTGGAGACATCGCCTTGCCCTTCGCGGAATGCCCACCCACCCCTCTTCCCTCCTCATATTACGTCTCTCCCCCCTTCCTCCTCTCTCGCACACACACGGGCGGCATCTCGCTAGCCCCCTGCGTTAGGCCCCATTTCTGCACCTCTCTCCCTCTCTCTCTTCCCTACTCCTTGCCCTGGAGCCTTCACTCTGGTTGCCCTCCGTCTCGTTGTCGCCTCTCACAGAAACGCCAAGCGCATCGGCATACACACAAGCGCGCCCACAGCTCATATTCGCAGCCACACCTCGCCGCCTCATCCCCTCTTTCTCCTCCTGCGTCTCTTAGAGATGTCCGACACCTCTGCGTCTCCGTCGCCGTCGCTCGCACCCTACGAGGCGTTCACCCTTCGTGACTACGTGCTGCATCAACGTGTATTACAGCAGCTGTTGTTGTCGCAGCCTGTGTGGCTGCTCGACGAAGTGCTCGGCCTGCGGTATCGCGCACGACTCCAGCTGCGTCTCTCACCACACCCGCAGCTGTGCTTCAGGGAGGACGCTGCAGGTGGCCTTTACTCCGAGGTGGACCAGCAGCTGAAGGAACGTCATGACGCATCGGAGCACCGTGGCAATGACTGCCAGGCGACCGAAGGGGAGGATGGATATCCTGTTGTCCCTCTCACCCCCGCGTGCAGCATCGAGCTGTCGGCGGGGGTGAGCGAGACGTGTGACAGTGGCCTGCGTCTCTGTGTTGCGCCTGCCGCTGACTGTGGTACCACCACGTCAGCCGAGTCGGTTTCCTTTCTCATCATCCCCGCTTCCACGGCGGCTGGTTTCACCCCTGCCTCGGCCTGGGTGACAGTACTGCGTCGTCTCTGCCGATTGCCAAGTGCGCCGCAACGCTCGAGTGGCGCTATCGACGTTACTGAACGAGCGAGAGGCAACTGGAACTCACTGTCGGTGCTTTCTCACGTGGATCCCGTGTCGACCGACCAGAGACGCGCAGACACTTCCTCAGCGATCAAGGAAAGTGATGAGGACACGTTGCCGCTAGCAGCGCCGACCCCAAGCCCTCGTAGTCGTTGTGCCTCGCCTCCCCCGCCTGTACAGGCACTTCCTGGATCTCCGGCGCACTTGACAGCCGGTGCAGATATGGGCAGGGAAGTGAAAGAAGAGAATAGTCGACAACTCGAGTTCCTCTCCGCGGCCCTGCGCGCCCGAACTCGCGAAGCCGCTGAGCTCAAAGCACATCTCCAACGAGTGGCTACGACGACATCCACCGTAGCTGCCGTGGTTGACAGCGTCACCCATGCCACTCCTGCTGAAACGACCGCTGAGGAGGAAGTCGAGCGACCTTCGACGATGGCGCACGTCAGCAGCGGCCTCGTGCCGGCCCTGCAGCGGTTTCCGCCTCACCTAACCGAGGCGTCGTCCGAGGACGATGAGGGCTGTGGAAACGAGGACGAGGGGAAAGCTGCAGGCGAGCAAGGCGCTATTCAAGAGGTGCGGAGCAGCTTCAGAGACAACGCCAACTGCGCGTCCTTCAGCCTCTCCGAAGACTCGGGACGGCCACAGGCGCCACGCAGCGGTCATGTGTGCAACCTCGGCTCCCTCGGCCCTACGTATGGCGACGAGGATGCGCTGCGCATTTACAACGAAATCCACGGAGGTCACAGCAGCACCTGCAGTAGTGCCAATGACTCCTCGACCTCATCCATGTCAAGCGCCACCTCGGTACACATGCCACCACCAGGTGAGTGAAGTGGCCTAGTACGGACCGACAGCACCGCAGAGTGTGTTTGGGTGTGCAAAGCGTCTCTGCATGCGCTGCCAGAAGAGGCGCACCCGTGCGTCTACGTCAAGGCAACATTTAGGGAGAGAAAGGAGGCCATAGCTGCCTCGCTGTGGACATGTGCGTGTGCCTGTCGGTCAGTGCAGCCGATGCGTCCACGATGACTTCCTATTTGTGTGCGCCTCTCTCGCAGCTTGTCGCTCTCTCTCTCTCTCTCCCTCCCCCCTCCAGTCTGCCTCGTTACGTGACCCAATGTTCATTTCACTCGATGCGCACCCACTCGATGCACACACGCACACACTCGCACAAGTGTGTATGTGTGGGCGCGTGTGTGCATCGAGTGAAAAACAAAGAAGTCTCAGCGGGACGCGTGCACGTCTGCTCTCGACAACCGGATACATCAAGTAGGGGGTCAACTCTTCCTCCACCCAGTAGACCCCCACATACACACACACCCACACATACACTCCCCTAGAGCATTCCAGCATCCCTCAGGCACGTGCACTATCGTCTCTTCCTTCGCCTCCCCCCCCCTTTGCTCACTCGGTGACGAAAACACGCGGGCTACCCCATCGTTACACGCACGGCCATTCGTTTTTTTTCCTCCCCCCTCCCTCTCTCTGATGACGGAGGAGGGGATACCGCAGTGCCTGGCAGCTTGGGGGTCAAGCACCTACAACGTAGGGGAGGTCAGAGCGATGCATCGCTACGGGTGTCGGCGGTGAGGTCCTGGGTGGCGTTGCGTCGGAGCGACCCGCGACAGCAAACGCGTCTGTGCCATCCGTGTGATGGACACTGCGTGAGCCTGACTCGAGCGCATCCCACCCGACCCTCTCTGCCTACTGGTCTGGGGAGTCTGCCCCACTCCCCAAGTGATGTACCAGGTGGTGGCCGGCACAGTGGGAGCGTCTGTGGGGTGACCTGCGGAGGGGGGGGGGGGGTAGAGTTTGACGCAGGAGCCGTGCTTCGATGACTGAGTCTGCGCATTGCCGTAGCGCGTGTGTCTACGGCTGGTTCGCACCGCGCGATGGGCCCTGCGAGACAGGCCGTGGCGGGGGGTGGTGACCGAGTGGGGGAGCTCGACCTCATGTGCTGCGTGGCAAAAGGGCTGGACTCGTTAGGAGAAAACGAGTGACGGCTTTGCCCCCCCCCCCCTTCTTGTCTCGATGCGTTTCTCTTCGTGTTCTTCGCTCAGCTTACGCACGTCTCAGCGTCGTCCTTGTATCTTTCGTCCGCCTATTGTCTCCAACTCTTCATTTTTGCTCTGCTGCTCCCTCTCGCGGAGTCACGCGCAGGTTCGCACCAACACCGACACACACGCAGGCATATTTTACATTGGCAGCACTCCCTCCACCGTTTCTCTTCCTCTCTTCCTCCAGGCACACTCCTCATCAAGAGCTCTACTGATTCGTCTTGAGGGAAACCCCTTTTTGCCTGGCGTGAGAGAATTCTCAGCCCGGAGGTATTGGCGCTCTCACCTTGTCCGCCTGCCTTGGGGGGTTTGACGGTGCGGCAAAGCGTTTGTCTCCTTGGGTGATTGCCGTCAAGCGTACACACGCACAGCACTACGTCTCCCCCTCCCTCTCTTCGTAGATCATTATGGGTGCAGCGGTGGCTCGCGTATTGCATGATGTGGCCGCATGTCTGCCACGCCTGCCGCCCGCCCGGCATGGTACTCTACTGGCCGTCGCACTCGGCGCTGGCTACGTGCTCCTGCGCCAGCGCCTCGTACCCAAGTGGGCCACGCAGAAGTGGTTCCTGCTCTCCACCACCGCGCTGATGATTCCGTCCTGTGCGCTTGCCTACCTACTTGATCCACTCCGCTACCTCGGGGTGCCGCGGCTGTGTGTGCAAAACGTCTGCGTCTTTATCCTTAGCCACGCCTTCAAGGCCATCTGGTGGCTTAACCCGCAGATCCGCATGCACGTGAAATTTGACGCCAATGGAGATGAAAAGCCGGCGTGCTGGGACGACATCTCCCGCACTGGGGTTGCCTTCATGCTGAACCACACCTCCTTCTGGGACCCCTTCCAAATGATTGGCATTACGCCCACAGCGCACCTCATGCAGACCCGCACACTGATGAAGTCGTCGCTGCGCAAAATCCCGATCTTCGGTGGCATCTTCGACCGCGTCGGGCACTTTCCAGTGTACTTCAAGTCGGACTCGGCCTGTAGCTTTGAGGTGGACAAGGAGCGGCAAGCGCAGGTGCAGCAGGCGATCGACGCCCACCTGCGCCTCGGCGGCAGCCTCGCAATGTTTCCTGAAGGCGCCATCAACAAACACCCGCAGGTGCTGCTGACGTTCCGCTACGGCACCTTCGCCACCATCATCAAGCATCGCATGGAAGTCTACTATATGGTCTCTGTTGGCAGCGAGAAGACGTGGCCGTTGGGGATGCTTTACGGTGGGCTACCGGCCGACATCTACATCCGCATTGGTGCCTACCCGATCGACTATGACAGAGACTCCAGCAAAAGCCTCGCGGTGGGGCTGCAGAAGCGCATGCAGGAGGTGCGGGACGAGATCGAAGCGGAGGTGGCCGCCGCGGAGGAGGCGGAGCGGCGGCGCAGGGGTCTGGTGTCGGAGGCGAAGGAGACGATCATACGGAGCGTTAAGCCGCTCCGCGCTGCTCGTGAAGCCCATGCGGCAACCTTGACGGCATAAAGCGGCCACAACGCCTCCGCGAGTAGCGAATTGCGTTGTTGTGCGGCATCTGACCGGTGTGGTTGTGTGCGAGGGCGTGAGGGTAACGAGAAGGAAAAGAACACCGAGATGTGTCTGTGGCCCAATGGTCGAAGACGCACGAACAGAGAAGTACAAGCTTCATCACCCCACTGCTCTAGCGGGGTCCAGCGCCTCGTAACCCACCGCCCGGCACCTCGCCCTCTCTGCTTGTATGTAGTTTGCTCCTTCCTCCCTCGTTCCCTCTCATGTACCCTTGCATGATGTTTCAACGTTAGTTTCGTAGCACTGATGCTGTCCGGCGGCTGCGATCGTCTTGGCTGCTCGTTGATCGGTGCTTGATCAACCTGCGTAACTGCAGAGGTGTGCATCGATGCCTGTTGTCAGCGTGTTCCGCTTCTTCCTTGAGTTGTACTGCGCTATAGCATGGCTCTCCTCGCCACCCCACCGCTGCTCTTGAGTCTGTGGCCGAGGTGCACGGCCAGGAATAACGGGAGGAGTGACGAGGAGGAGGAGGAGGAAGAGGGCAGGCCGGAGGACACATGAAGCAACCCTCGGTCGCTGCCACAATACACACACACACACACACAGTGCAGCGCTCATGTTCTCGTCTTCTATACTTACCCCCACCCCATCGCACGTGCACAGCGCCCGGTACTCGTGCGGAGTCGCGCTCCCGCGTCGTGCACACACCCCCCCCCCTATGAGGGGATGTGGGGCGCTATTCTGCTGCACCTCAGCACTTTCGCAGCGCTCTCAGAGGCGTCGTCTTATTCGGCCCCCCCCCCCCCGCCCTCCCCCCCTCTTGAGCCAGCTGGCGTGGCGACGAAGCGGCAGAAGAGAGGGGAACAGGCGGGGGACAACGCCGCGTTGCTCATTCACGCCACCGACACAGCGACTTGCCAGCACGCCCATTGCAAAGCAAACAGACGTCCTTGAGGCGTTTGAGTACACGTAAACGCCACCATGTGCGACCTCCACTCTCCCTCTTCAGGTTTTCCTCGCACCTCCGCACCACTTCTGCAATCCAACGCGCATGCGAGAGATGCAGAACACGAGAGACACAGGCATGAACGCATGCGCGCGTTCCCTGAGCACAATCGGTGTCGAGTATATGACGGGCCAGGCATATCTGCTTCAGCCCCCCTTACATGCTGTCTATGTTCTCCATCCTCCCCCCTCCCTCTCTCTGATGACGGAGGAGGGGATACCGCAGTGCCTGGCAGCTTGGGGGTCAAGCACCTACAACGTAGGGGAGGTCAGAGCGATGCATCGCTACGGGTGTCAGCGGTGAGGTCCTGGGTGGCGTTGCGTCGGAGCGACCCGCGACAGCAAATGCGTCTGTGCCATCCGTGTGATGGACACTGCGTGAGTCTGACTCGAGCGCATCCCACCCGACCCTCTCTGCCTACTGGTCTGGGGAGTCTGCCCCACTCCCCAAGTGATGTACCAGGTGGTGGCCGGCACAGTGGGAGCGTCTGTGGGGTGACCTGCGGAGCGGGGGGGGTAGAGTTTGACGCAGGAGCCGTGCTTCGATGACTGAGTCTGCGCATTGCCGTAGCGCGTGTGTCTACGGCTGGCTCGCACCGCGCGATGGGCCCTGCGAGACAGGCCGTGGCGGGGGGTGGTGACCGAGTGGGGGAGCTCGACCTCATGTGCTGCGTGGCAAAAGGGCTGGACTCGTTAGGAGAAAACGATAGAGTCTTCGTGCTCTTCGACTCCCTCTCACACACGTCCCTTGTCTCTCCTCCTTTCTCTCCTTCAGTGTTCATGTGCACGTGTACGTGTGTGTGTGTGTATGCAGTGCGCTTCTTCGTCGGTCTGCGCTCTACAAACGCTCGCTCGTTTTGTCTCTCACACTCCCACACTCGTGCCGTCCCTCTCGCTCTACGAATAACGCAACGGAAAGAGGGAAGCCGCAGTCATGATAATCAGCAACTCCACCCTCGTCCTGTGGACTGCCTTCGCGATCTGGTACGTACTACTTGCTCGGCGCTTTGTGCCTGTCAAGCTCATGCGTGTATGGTTTCTGTTGGTTAACCTTTTCACGATTCTGCCAGTGTCAGCGGTGACGAAGGTTATTGCGCAGCTGGGACGCCTCGGTGTGCCAACACACCACGTGCAGCGTCTGTGCATCATACCGCTGGTTTTAGCCTTCCGCACGGTGTCGTGGCTTAACCCGCAGATCCGCATGCGCCTCCGCTTTCACTGTGATGAGAAGTGCAGGCAACTATCGTGGAGGGACATTCCCCTGCATAACTGCGCGTACGTCGGCAATCACACCTCCTTCTGGGACGTCTACGCCTTCATTGTACTGACACCGCTGAGGCACATCCTCAACACGCGCACACTGATGAAGTCGTCGCTGCGCAAAATCCCGATCTTCGGTGGCATCTTCGACCGCGTCGGGCACTTTCCAGTGTACTTCAAGTCGGACTCGGCCTGTAGCTTTGAGGTGGACAAGGAGCGGCAAGCGCAGGTGCAGCAGGCGATCGACGCCCACCTGCGCCTCGGTGGCAGCCTCGCAGTGTTCCCTGAAGGCGCCATCAACAAACACCCGCAGGTGCTGCTGACGTTCCGCTACGGCACCTTCGCCACCATCATCAAGCATCGCATGGAAGTCTACTACATGGTCCATGTGGGTGGTGAGAAGACGTGGCCGTGGTGGACAATGCTCGGGGGTATGCCAGCAGACCTGCATATACGCGTCGGCCGCTTTCTCATCGACTATGACAGAGACTCCAGCAAAGACGTGGCATGGCGGATGCAGCAGCACATGCAGAGGGTCTACAACGAAGTTCTTAACGAGGCGGAAGGCGAGGACGCCGTGACCGCTGAGGCAAAGGCGAGGGTGTCCTTGGTACCAGCTCCAACCAAGGAGAAGCAGAGCTGATGAAGAGTGACGTAGGGCACTGCTTTCCCCCTGCAGGTCAGTGCGTCGTGAGCTGTGGTGGGCGAGCAGCAGGTGGCTGTATGCGAGAGAAACCAAATCGATACCGGAAGGAGAGCGCAATTTATGGGAAGGAGCCGGGTACTGTAGCGCATCGCCGTCTGGGTGGGCTCACTTGCATGGACCTCCCCCACCCACCCCTCGCACGCTCTGCTACGCACGGTGCGCGGCGACGACAGGCCTTTCATTTTTGTGGCTCGCTAGCCTTTTGTTGGTGGCAAGAGTGTGTGGGGGAGTTGTGCGTCGGCTACCTCTCCCGTCCTCCCTCCCTACTGTCACCTATCATGATGTTGCCAGGGGGATATTAGGCTGCTTGCTGGCACAGGGCTATTCGGCTTCGCTCCAGCATGTGCACTGACACCGTTGATATCGCTCATGTGTGTGTGTGTGTTCGCCAGCGTGACGAGGAGGGCCTTTCTTTGAATGACGATGGTGCGCTCGCAGGCACGGCGCCGCCGCCGCCGCCGCCCCCCTCTTTCAAGGCTTTTTCTGTTTTATTTGTCTATTCTTTGACGGTATCGTTGGGGGATGGTGTCTCTCTTCTCCCCACACCCTGCCCGCTTCGCCAAGTGGGGCGTTCCAGCTCCCGCGCCACCTCAGCGCGCACACATCGCTGTCCTCCTGAGTTCCTTCTCTCTTCCAGATCATAATCGGCTCGACAACCATCACCCCACCCCTGACTTAAAGGGCCGAAAAGAAAGAAACGCAAAGAGTAGAGCACACGTGTACCAACTCGGTGCTAGCGTATCAGGCGTGCTCACCGCTACTTGAAGGTCGGCGCGGCAGCTCCCCAACGGTGAGCGAGATAGCTGATGTACGTGGGCGCAGAAGGAAAGCTAAGCGACTTGAACACACACACACGCGCGCGCGTGTGTGTGCGCTGTAGCCACTGGGCTCGCCTCCACCTTTCCCTCTCCCTTTCCTCGACATTCTATGACTCATGTCTCTAGCTCTCTTTCCTCCCCCGCTCCTCGCTCTCACCACTGCCTCTGGGGCTGCCCCTCTCTTTGCTGCTTCCTGGCAGTCTACATCCCTTCCGTCGGTATACACACAGTCGCCAGTGCACCCCGCCGCTCTCTCGCCAAGCAGCAGCGAGGGGGAAAAGCGAGAACTTTTTCATCGGCGTGCTCCCGCCCCCTCGCGTGCGCGGTAGGGGAGAAAAAAGCGGAGCAGAGGTCACTCCGGCTCGGATTGTCACCACAACTCTTCACCCGTGTCTCCCCGTGCCTCTCCGTCACAGCGGTCGCCATGTTCACGACTCACAGCGCACAGTCGCGGGCGCAGGCCAATCAGTCGTGCTGGGTGCGCAACTGGCCACGCGCTTTTCTCGGCATGTCGCTTGCCGTCGTCGTGCTGTCCTTTGTGGGCATCATCCTGAGCTTTATCAAGATCATCTACTCCCCGAATGTGGTGTTGCTGAATGTGTACTGTCTCATCTTCAGCCTGCTCGGCCTCTCTGCAGAGCTGCGGCAGTTTTCAGTGCTACGCAGAGTCGTGTACAAGTGGATGAAGTATTTTTACTTCCTCGTCTACTACCGCGCGCGTGGCATCTTTTACATCCTTTTCGGCATTTTGCTGCTCGGCAACGGCACCATTGAGACCGTCGGCGGCGTCGTCGCAATTGTACTCGGCGTGTTGATGCTACTCGTGGGCGTGGGGGTGGGCCTGCCCGAGTTCGAGGACGCGGCAGAGGCGAGGCGCGTCCAGGAGGAGTTCCAGCGGTACTACGGCGGCGGCTCATCGAGCTCTGCCGCGCCAGCGGCAGCGTCCGTCCCAGCGCCGGCTTCCTCAGCCACCAACAACTGTGGGCAGGCTGAGACCCTTGCCGTGCCGGCGGGAGCCAACTTATACCGCGAGTACAACTTCGGCGACTCGCCACTCAGGGAAGAGCCTACGGCGATCAGCAACCCCAAGTCAAGCGCGAATCCCTATGAGGAAGAGAGGGGCCTCCAGAGAGAGGGGCCCAATATGTTCGCCGCCACCGTAACCCCGCCGGTGTCGGAGACTCGCCTCACACGCGGTGAAAGTGAGAGTGCATTGAAGCAGGAGTTCGCGCAGGCGATGGCCAAAGACGTTGAAGAGGATCTTAAGTAGAGAGCGTATCGGTTATGGCAAGAGCCGGGGAAGGAAATGGTTCGGCCCCTCCTCCTCCTCCACGTACGCTCGACACGAAGAGAGGAGCAGACGAAAAGGCCCGCGTGCTGGAACATCACGCAAGGGATGTGCGGGGAAATGCACGGACTGTGCGCGTGCGTGAGTGGGTGCGTGTGGGAGGGTGTGAAGCGGGTCTCTCCTGCACCCCCTTTCTCCTCTTCTTATGGGGAAAGTGTGGCGTCACTGTCTCCCCCCCTCTGCTTGTGGCTGTTTATTTCTGCGCCTATGAGGTGGATCTGCTGCCCCTGCCCCTCTCACCACGGTGCTGCCGTCTCGGTGGTCAGCGACATTCCTCGCCGTGCTCGGCGGTATGTGGGAGGGTTGCGCCTTTCTTTTACCTCTTCGAAACTGAGGGAAATGCGGCCGCAAACACGAGGGAAAAGATGTATGAGTGGCGACTTCTCTCTCTCTCTAGCCCCACGGTACGCTATGCTGGCGCGACCGCTTTTACGTATCAGCGCAGGCGGTGGCACCGCTGTGTATAGTCGCGACGTACGACTGCAATGTCAGCGGAAGTCGCTGAAGACTCACTCTTCTTTTCCCCCACATCTCCAGCCTATCGGCACAGTCACGCCCGCTGATCTCTCTCGCTCTTCCACCGGCCTCTCTCTCCCTCTCTCTCTCGGTTCTAGAACTGCGGCGTATTGCTTCGCTGCCGCCTCTTACTCACCAGGGCATACAACACCATACACGCCTCCACGCCGCGGCAACAGGCGAGCGCCGTGCGGCTTCTCCCTTCTCCGACACGGTCAGCTGCACCTCAATGAAAAAGGGCGACGGCCCTCCGCCGGCTCATGACGCGCATAGGCGTCCGCCTCGGACGGCGTCGTTGTATGGACCCACCAGCAGCACTGGTGCCACAGCAGCTGCGAAGTCGGCAGTGGCGCAGTGGCGCGTTGACCCACGCTTTGATCCGATGTTTGGGCGCGCAGATAAGCGCGCGTTCGAGCAACATTACGGCTTCCTGCGCGAGGCGGAGGCAAAGGAGGAAGAGGAGCGGCGCTTCCGCATCAAGTGTCTGAGGTGCGTCATTCGCCGCTGCGAGTTGGAGGAGGTCGGCGAGGACCTCGATGACTATGATTTGTCTGACTACGAGCAGGAGGTCTTCGGCGAGGATCATCAGCGCGAGCTGCGCGAGATGAAGCTCACACCGCCACAGCGGCTCTACGCTGAACTCGAGCAGCTTCAACGAGCCTCACAACTGTATGTGTCCAAGACGCGCGATGCCTCTGTCAAGGACCGGCGATCCAGCGTGAAGAAGAACCTCCTCCGGAAGGAGGTGGCGGCCGTGAAGGCCGGAATAAAGGCAAGGCCGTACTTCCCGAAGCGCGCCGAGGTGAAGCGTGCGACGACGGCGGACACCTTCTCACGCCTCCACGACAGGGGCGGCAAAGCCGCGGTGGAGCGCTACGTAATTCGCAAGCGGAAAAAGTAGCGCAGGGGAGAGGCTGAGGGCACGAGGGGGGTGTAGAATTAGGGGAGAGGGCACGGGAGAGGGCACAGGAGAAGAGGCGCTCTTCAACCTACCGCGCCGGTCCGCGTCCCTCCGCCCCCCCCCCCCACTCCCACTCCTACTCCCGCACCCCCTCGTGCCGCCTTTCTCTCTCTCTCTTCATCGCCAGGACCTGCTCGTGCTGAAACGCTCTGCTGCACTCCCGTTGACCTCCGCCCTTCCTTTCCCTTCTCTCTCTCTCATGTGTGTGTGTGTGGGGGGGATATGTTTGATCGGCGTAATATGACACATCGTCTAAGACGTAAGCGGGGGAGAAGTGTAGTCCGCCCTTATTGCCAGTGCTGCTCTGTTGTCGCAGCAACCGGCCAACCGCCCGCACGCACGTTGCTGTGTTGAAGAAGGACAGGTGAAACGAGGGGGCCACTTAAAACACGCACACGTACCCACGCCGGGCACGTGTCCGGCGTGGGTACGTGTGCGTCAGCTGAAGAGAGCTGACGGCGGCCTTAGGATGGGGGGATCGTCATCTTTGCCACGGCTATAGCGTGATGCACTGGCATTTGGTGCGAGCATGTCTGGCGAAGATGGTCACACGCGGATATCAGCAATGCACGCCGTACAAAGCTACGGTGGGCACACGAAAGGGGTAAAGGGAGGGGGTTGCTCCGGACAGCGTCGCTTCTCCCCCCCCCCCACACACACACACACGCACTGCCCCTCCCGTCTTATACTGCTTTGAACTCTGGGGTCCATTCGCTTCTCCCCTCCCCCCCGCCCCGACTCTCTCTCGCTCTCGTCTTCGTGCTTCGACGGCACTTTCTGAGGACCATCCACCACGCACACCTTCTCGAAGAGTTAGATTCACCACCGTCGCCGTGCATACGCCCACCTGCCCCACCCCCAAGTTGCCTAACGCATACGCACGCACGCGCGCAGGTTGTCAAGCACGCGCACAGGGCGTTCATCAAAACTTACACACGAACACCATCGCTGACCGGCTCACACACACACACACATCCTTCTCTTACTTCATATCCCTTTCTTCCCCTCTTCCCCTCCCTCTCCTTTGTGCTCTTGTTGGCTTCTGCGATTTTCGCTCTCCTTTGTTTTCCTGCTCCTCCCACATTGCTGCTTGCCTGTCTGTCTGTCTGTCTTGGGTGTCAGTGAGGGAGTCCCCGTCGTACGTGGGCGGGGCCACCTCTGCTTGGCGTTGGACAGAGAGACAGGGAGAGGCAGAGGCACATCGGGTGCACCGATTCTTTGACACCTCACCCCACCTCCACCCCACCCCTCCCTCTACTGCAGGCATTGGCACCTCCTCTCTGTCGGTCTCGTAGTTGTGTATCCTCTGCCAGTTGTCTCGCTCCGCCTCTCCCCCCCCCCCCCGTGAAGGCCATTCGCGTCCTCGGGGCCGTGAACTGGCTGACTCCTCTACGGGGACACCAAAAAAAAAACACCCGTTGCACACACACACACACACACACGGGCACAGCCCACCGCCATTTACGCCTCCGTCTCTTGGAAATTAATCACCGCCTTTACCTCCTTTGCACCTCGACGAGTAACGCCGGCGCGTGCCCTGTGCATTGCACCTCTGCCCACGGCTGGCTCCAGTAGGCATTTTTCCCGAAGCCAGACGTGCGTACGCGTCTTCCACTTCACTTACGCATTCATCTTGCTGCGTGGGTGTGTGTGTTCGCTGTCGGGTGCTGAGGGTTGCCTCGGCTAAGCGATAAGCTTAAAACGCAACCCGTGGTGCTATAGGAAACGTGGCGCCATGCGACTGTCGACGGACGACTTTGGGGGCGCGGTGGAGGAGCTACCGCCTTACTACCACGAGAGCTGGCTGGGGTGGTTCTGGCGTGCGCTGCGTGAGACGGCGAACCCGAACACAATGCATACCGAGTATCTGACACCAGCGGAGCTGGTGAAGCAGGCGAGCTTTGAGAGCCTTGACTACTACAAGCCCTACCCAGATATGTACGTTGAGTATCTGCGAGAGAGGCATGAGGACCGATGGCACCACTACACGCACGGCAACGAGGCGGCCACGCCACCGACAGCAAACGCGGATAGCTTCACTTCACCTGACGCAGACAGTGGGAGTGTGAAGCACACGCGCTACGACGTCACGGCTCCCCTCGGCAGCATGGCCGAGAGCCTCGCTCGGCTACAGATGGACACGGCAGAGCATCACATCATGCTGCGATGGCTGCTGCACGTCCTCATCGCCCTCTCCGTTGGTGTTGTCGCCACAGTCGTGTCGTACGCCGTCGACATCCTCGAGCGCTACCGAGCGGAGGTGCTGTACCACATCATGGCAAGCCAGCGGCACCGCTCCATCGGCTGCCTTCAGGGATTCTTCTACACGGTGCTCGGCTCTGTCGTGCTCGTGGCGATCTCCGCCGGCGTCGTCGTGTACTTCGAGCCTGCCGCGTCGGGTGGCGGCATCCCTGATGTGATGGCGTACCTCAACGGTGTGCACCTCCGCAAAGCCATGAACCTGCGCACTTTCATCGCGAAGGCCATTTCGTGCATCTGCGCCGTCGGGGGTGGGCTACCAGTGGGACTGGAGGCACCCCTCATCCACCTCGGCGCCATCACCGGGGCCGGCGTGACGCAGGGCCGCAGTCGCACCCTTGGGTTTCAAACATCGCTGCTCCAGGCCTTCCGAAACAACAAGGACCGCCGCGACTTCATTACGGCCGGTGCGGCGTGCGGCGTGTCCGTCGCCTTTGGTGCCCCCATCGGCGGCCTGCTCTTCGTCGTGGAGGAGGTGAGCAGCTTTTGGGATCGGAGCTCCAACGGGCAGATCTTCCTCGCCACAATGCTGTGCTTCACCTTCAGCACCATTATCAACTCCATCGTCGAGGACCGGCGGCTGCTGGGCTGGGTCTCCAACACGGCCGCCGTTTTGTTTGAGGTCAACATCACCATACCGCTAAACCTGGTGTCCATCATTCCCTCGTTGTTCCTCGGCATCATCATCGGCTCCTTGGCTGCCTTCTTCACCAAGACGAACCTAATCCTTATCAAGTGGCGGCGCCGTGTGCTACGGCCGTATCAACTCCGCCGCTTCCTCGAGCCGGTCGTGATCGCTGCTGTTTTCTCTAGCTGCATGTACGTCCTCTCTCTCGCCTCCCCCTGCGCCGAACTGCACGACATCGGTCGTGTCAACGAGACAGTGCAACAGTGGGGCACAGAGGGTGGCTGGCGCCTCTTCAACAACACCTGCGCCAAGCCAAAGACGTACTCGCCGCTGGGCACACTCAACATGGCCTCCGGCAAGAACACAATCCGCCATCTCTTCTCGCGGCAGACGGCTGAGGAGTTCCCTATAGTGACGCTGATTGTGTACTTCCTCGTCTACTTCGCCTCTGCCTGTATAGCCAGCGGTACGTCCGTTTCGGGTGGCCTCGTCGTGCCCAGCCTCGTGCTTGGCGCTGTCTTTGGCCGCCTGTTCGGCCTGCTCATGTTCAAGGCTGGAGCCACGAAGATACCGGGCGTGCCGCGCGGCTACACGGCGGCGGATGCGTGGATGGACCCCGGCGTATTTGCCCTCATCGGAGCCGGCGCCTTCCTCGCCGGCACCTCGCGCATGTCCATGGCCATCTGCGTCATTATGGTCGAGCTCTCGGCGGAGCTGCACTACCTGCTGCCTGTCATGGTGGCGATTGTGATGTCCAAAACAACTGCTGACTGGCTGTGCGAACCCCTGTACCACCAGATGCTCTTCATGGACAGCGTCCCCTACCTGCCACCGAACATTGTGAAGCCAGAGTTTGAGCAGCTGACGGCGGCGGACGTTATGGCATCTGAGGTGGTAATGCTGCGGATGCGCGAGCGTACGGAGGTGGTGTTGGCCGCTCTGCGCGATACCACACACCACGCCTTTCCTGTTGTAGAGGCCGTCCCGATCGACGATGTCGCTGCTGACGACGAGGACAATAAAGCGATGTCCCCGCCAACACAGCCGGACAGCGCATCCACACAGTGCAAGCTGCACAGCACAAAGCTCGGGGCTGGTGACGCCAGCGCCCGACCTGTCGCGGAGGCTGGGGTGCTGGGGCCTCGCTCCACGAGGGATGCATTCACAGTAGCGTCGGCAGCAACGCACGTGCGCTACAAGTTTGTCGGCCTTGTCACTCGCGAGGATCTTCAGGTATACTTCACCCTTCCAGAGTTGCAAGAGTACAAGGAGACGTCGACGGCATTGCCGATGACTGCGGTCCCGCTGACAGCCAAAGACAGCGACGGCTTCGGCGGCCGCCTTGCATCCTGCGTACTGGCAATCCGTCATCTCTCATGGACGCAGTGGACGTGGCAGAAGAGTCGCCTGTTCTTCAGGACCTCGGACCGCTACGAGTGGGTTCGAACGCACATGCCGGATGGTGCCCCAAACGGGGCTGAGGTGGGGGCCGAGCGCACCGCCTTCATCAGTGAAAACCACCTGCCTCCCGTCCTCGACCTTTCGCTTATCGTGAACCGCAGCCCGTGGGTGATTCCCCCCTTCTTCAACCTGCAGATGACGTACCATACCTTCCGCATGATGGGCTTGCGGCACATGGTGGTCGTCGATGGCGACACCGTGGCGGGCATGATCACCCGCAAGGACCTGCTCGTCAACTCGCTGCGACACAAGATGAAGGAGCTCCGCGCGCGGCTGGCGACGGCGGACTCAGCTGCGCCGTCGCTTCCACAGAGCTCCACCACGCGTGGGATGCTCGGCGACCACTCGCAGCACCCCCACAGCGACGGCGACCGGAACGAGATGGCCAGTGTGCAGCTGACGCGGGCAGGGGCACACGCTAACAGGGGGGGCACACCACTAGAGTTCCGCAACTCCGCGAATGCCAACGGACGTGCTGCTGCTTCGACGTGGAAGTCACCGTCGCCGCATGTCGCACTCTCTGCGGGTGCTGAGAGGTCGACAAGACAGAATTTGGGCCTTTCGCTGTCCATCGCAACTAAGGATGCGCCGTCAATGCCAAATGCGTCGATCTCTTCGCCGCTGAGTGCCCTCTTCGATCCCTCCTCGTCGCCCTCGGCAGTTCCCAAGGTCGATCCGGGTCTCCCCGCCATCACCACGGTGGCGGCGGCTCACTGGATGGCGATGCCGTCGTCCTCGCGCACCATACGACAACCAGCCTCTGTGGCAACCGGGGTGATGGTGGAGAATGGCAGCACCAGCGCCTCCGAAGGCGAGACGAGAGGCAGAGGCATTAGTCACTTCTTTGAGCCCGGGCACCACACGCCGGTGTCGCCGCCACTACCGGCTGACGTGGCGTCACTGTTCGACTTGAGTGCGCTGTTCCCCGCTAAAGGGGCTTCGTGAGGCGCGCGAGCCCTGCACTCACACATGTGTGCCTCTTTTTGCGTCTGCGTGCACCGTTGTGCGGCTGCTGAGAGGGGGGGCGGTCATGGCACCCCTTCGCGCTACGCTCTTTAGTCCTCTCTCTCTCTGTTCTATGCGTACTTCAGAGCGCTAGCCTGTTTCCGCGGGCTTAACTCCGTTCACCTGCTGCTGCTGCTGCGTGTTCTCCCTCCCTCCCTCCCCCCTTCTTTGTATGTGTGCTACCGCTTTGCCCTCTGTTGCTCTAACAGGCACATTGGCAATGCTTGCGGATATCGGTGGCGGCGATGACGGAGTCGCTCGCAGCAGTGGTGGACGGGGAGGGGAGGATGGCGCCGAGCCCGTTGTGCAGCTCGATCGCCTCCCCCCCCCCCCCGCCCCCTCTCCGCCGCACAACTCAGGCGGACTTTTCTTCCCACCTCCTCGTGGCAACAAATGAAACGCAGAGGAGGGGAAAACGGGAGTGTGCGCCGGCGCACCCTTCCGACTTCCCCTCCTCTCATCCTCCTCGCGACGCGTTCACTCCCACCCCTCCCTCTTCCAAAGTACTGGTGCTGCCTACACACTTATAAAATGCGTCTGCAGCCTCATCCCATGCGCGGCCCTCTCTCTCTCTCTCTCGTCTCTACAGTCTACTTCGCCTCTCTCTCTCCCACATTGTACCTTCTCGCTCCACCTTGACGCGTGGGACCAACTGACTCGCAGTCACGCGCGCACCCGCACCAGACAGCACGCTGCTTGCATAGAGGAAGAGAGCAGACGATACACGATAGAGTCACGCAAGCGGTCTGTATCGAGCTCTCTTCTCTCCTCCGCCACCCACCCACCCACCCCCCGGTGTTCTACCCAGCTACAACTGGGTAGAGCGTATCAGGGTGACGTCGCGTCTTGTCCCTCACTCCCCCACCCCTTTCGCTTGCGCGTCGGGTGTGTTTGATCTTTGGCTCCACTCCTCCGCCTCTCCCTCGCTCTGCAAGCGCGTGAGTGCCAACGCGGATGTCCTCAGACGCCGAGCTGGATGCGAAGCTCACCGAGCTGCTGCGACTCATGGTGAGTCGTCTGCCGAGCAACAAGACGCTGCCAACAGCGATCGTGCAGCAGCTTCTGCGCGCTAAGTACGGTGACACGTACCCCGAGGCGTATGTGGCCAGCCACTTGACCTTCATTAGCGATACAATCATGAAGCTCATGATAGAGAAGGAGAGGGCTGCGGCAGGAGTGACGGCGAACGGGGGCGCTAGTGAAGAGGAGGACGAGGATGACAGCAGCACATCAGACGAAGATGACTCTGACGAGGGGGATTCCGAAGAGGACGAGGAGGAGGATGGAGTATCCGGCTCCGATGATGACGACGACTTTGATTCCGATGAGGACGACGACGATGACGATGACGATGACGACGGCGACAACACAGAGGAGCCGAAGAGGAAGAAAACACGAGAGGAGGTGGTGGAGGGGATTGCGGTAAAGGAGCAGCAGGGGCCTTCTGATCCCTCCTCGGCAACGTCCGTGGCCGAGCGCTGCAAGGCCATGGCAGAGTGCCTGCGCAAGCTGAGCTACCGCGTTCGAGGCCCCACCGCTGAGGAAAGCCTAGAGGAGTACCTGCAAAAGTTCCTGTCTGCCGAATTCGAGAAGCACGGCATGGACCCGAACAAGTACAGCAAGTCGGACATCAAGCGCTATCGCATCCAGCGGGAAGTGGAGCTTCTGCAGCAGGACGGAGCGAGTCTCAGTCTCGACCGCCGCAACCGTGCAGGCCGCGGCTTCGGTGACGTGACGCTCAGCAAGGAAGCAGGCGGCAGCGTCACGAGAGCCACCCCGTCTTCGGCAGCGGCATCGGCGCGGAAAACTTCGATGTTCCTCGATGATTAGCGGAACGATGCAGTGGCGGAGCATCTGTCGGACTCGCACACACCGCGCTCTCTCGTGCTTTCTCTCTTAGCTGTGGTTTACTTCCTCGCCTTCTGAAGTCGCAATAGGGCTGCGTCGGTTGTCGAGTCTGCGCCGGCGTGTGCGTGTGGGTGTGCGTGTGTGTGGAAGGGGGGGGAGGTGCTTGTGGTCCTGCAGTGGACAGCCTGTTCTCAGCTCATGCCGTCACCTGCTTAATGGTGGTTGATTGACTCTGTTCCTCGTAACCCCATAGACGTTCTTACTCTACTCATCCCCAAATAAAAGACGCATCGACTCTTCCCGTGAGGAGGCGCATGTTTGCTTGGGAAGGGGGGTACGCACACCAGTGACCCCTGTCCTGCATTCGCCATCTCTCGTCTTCGCTGGCCCTCGACGTCCCCCTCCTAGTCTCTCCTTCTCCCTCCTCTTCTCTTCTACGCACACCCGTAGTCACACTAACACCTAGGTCATCCGGTAGGGGCCCACGCGACTCACACGGTGGCGTCGCCTCTAACTGTGCGCCACGCCCTAGACAGAGGTCCCTGTGTCATCCTATACAAGTACGCATGCACTCAAACACTCCCTCACCCTCAGAGATACCAGGTAGTCTTCACCCACCTGCGCCTGCGCCTCCCTCCTCTTTCCTATCGCATGCCGCAGCGCAAGAATGAAGCCGTCGCGCCCGTTCAACAGGCGCAAGCGCCTTGGGACGATGGTAGCCTCTCCGATGACGGCGACGGCGAACTCTGCACAGTGCTGGAAGACGCATGGACGATGCAAGCCAGAAATCTTGGAAAAAGTCAGCCCACTGCAGCGACATCGCGCTCGAGGCTACCTGTCGCCGTGTCGCCGCCCAGCGGCCAGGACCACCCCCACCCATGCGACAACGCGAGCGCCGACTTGTGCGAGACAAGGCAAACGCAGGAGCTCAGGGACGACTTCTTTGCCCTCTATACATCGCAGTCAGCTGCTGAGTCCCCAAATGATCGCCGTGGTCGCGGCGGTATGACAGGTTCGGCCGCCAGCTTGTCTGCGGCAGCCGCCGACTCCAATGAAGACGGCAGTAGTTCGTGTCTCAGCGACCAGGAAGATGAAGGGACTGATCGCGACAACGCTGTAAGCACGGACGTCGAGGTACGGGTGAGTCGAACCGATGACCATCACGCGCAGCAGTCGCAGTACGTGCCCGAGTGCGCCGATTATTTAGAGGAGGAAGACGGCATCGCCGACTCGACCGAGTCGCCGCTGGTATCAGAGCAGCCGGAGGAGGGATTCAAGGCCGAGACTCAACAACTGCCAAGCCACTCGGGCACCATGCCAGCAATAGAGGCGCCGCGGCATCCGGAGTGCTGGCCCCACCCTCACCCGCCCCCCTTTTCCGCGCTTCCGCGTCCGTGTCAGACGCGCGTGACTTTCCACACGCAACGCTACGGTGCCTTTATCAAAGCCTACCTTGGCCTCTCCGACGTGGAGGTGGAGCAGGCGCAGCGACGCGGCCGGGGTATTTGCATGATCGGAGTTCGCAAGGCGCCTCCATCGAGCTCGCACCTCGTCTCGAGCGCATCCTACATTACCCCTTTCACCCTAACCTCGTCATCATCCGCGGCAGCGGTGGCGAACAGTGGCGCCTACCAGCCTGTGCACCACCGCCACTCGCACCACGGCTTTGGCGAGCCGGTGAAAGTGCAGCGAACTTTTCTGCGTCACTCTGTGCTGGCAGTGGAGGGAGATGCCGTGTTCAGCGAGCTGATTGATCGGGCCGAGGTGCTGTACGCCACCGAGCAGCACAGACTCGACGCGGCGTGGAAGACATACGCACACAACGCCGGTGCTGCCGGAGAAGACACAGCGGCGGCACCTGGCGCACCAGCACAGTCTCCGCTATACCCGCAGTTCCGCAAGCTGCCGCGAGTAGTGGAGCCGTACCTGCGCCCCAACGCTCGCTGCATCGCTCTCCACTATGGTCTCCCGGACCAGGCCAACTCTGATAGTAGCCCAGGCAGCGCCGGGAGGGGGGCCACCACCGACATGGCGGCCGCAAAGCAGGAAGGTGGCCAAGAGAAAGAGCGAATGCCACGCATGCATCACACGCACAGTGGAGCAGGGTGTCTGAACCCCTACCCCCGCGCGTCGCTGATGGCTGTTGTATGTACTACGCGGCTGGGGGAGGGTGAGGAAATTTACGTATCCCTGGAGTCGTACTACCGCTGCCTTGATGAGGTCTCCTGGTATCGGCGCTGCTACAGTGAGCTGAACAAGAGATACGCGTGCCCAGATGGCATTGGTACGCCGTGCACCGCTACTGCCGCTGAGGGCGACGGTGGTAGGACGGAGGCCACTGCTTGCCACGGTGACCTGATGGGTAATGTGTACACCGGTGTAAAGCGGTTCCCCGAGTGGCCGGCTGACCTGGCCTACTACCACGGCGTGGGAAGGCGGCATGCAAGCAGCGTCGCGGAAGGGGCCTTTCCCTTCACACTGGTTGCCCTCGGCCCGGCGCCGGAACTGGGGGACAATCAGAAAGGCGTCGTCGCCTCCGCCTGGCTGCCCTATGGCACATGCCTCCTGTACTGCGGCCCCTCGGTCGCAGCGCGCAAGGTGGAGCGGCTCGTTAGCGAGCGAGCGCTGCGCGGTAGTAGCGCAGTCGACCCTATCGCCGCCCAGAATCAGACGCCGACCGAGCAGGAAGGGGATGAGGAGGATATCTCTTTTGCTTCTGACGACACCTACGCACTGGGGCTTGGGCGCCATGGCGTGTGCTTTGGCCAGGGCCTCACCCGCTACATTAACCACCGCTACAACACATCCCGCTTTGGCAACGTGGAGCTGTGCTCGGTGATACTATCTGTGCCTAGTGAGTTCGCCGGTGCACATGAGACGGCGGTGGGGACGCCGGCATCGACCGCGTCAGCCACTGCTGGTGGCACGGTGGGGCTGAGGAACGCGGGCGAGAAGCTTACCCTGAAGTCCACTGGCGCGAGCGCAACGTCGTCTCTGATTACCGAGGAGCAGCGTGCGCAGGTGGCGCGTGCCGCGACGGCGAAGCGACCCTACCGTCGACGTCGCGCGCAGCGGGCCAAGAAGGAGACGGCAGCCTCTGTCGCGGAGGCCAACGGTGCTGTTGTCGTCCCTGCCCCTACGGTGGCCGACGGTCTCGCCGCGCTGTACGCGAAGCCCAGGCGACGCCCGCCGCGTCGCCGCGCGCCGTGCCTCTTCCTCGAGGAGCGCAGCCTCTTCGTCACTGTCCCCTTTTTTTTGGCCACCACCGACATCCCGCCCGGCACGCCGCTGCTCGCCTGGACGTACGGCGAGGACTACGACGCTAAACTGGAGCGGCACGCAGTGGCCGACGGCTATGTGGTACCCTACGCCGATGCCGTGCTGCTCAACCGCCGCCTTGCAGCGACAGCCGCCATCTCGGCATCGTCACCAGCTACCGATTGTCGGTTCCAGCGCTACGGCGGCGATTACCGCTTTGCAGTCGGTGTAGGCGATATCGTATGGCGCCGGCGGCCCGTGCGTCTTGGTGTGCTGCCCTCCTCGGCCAACTGTGCTGACGGCCACGACAGCGCTGATGTGTCTGTGCCACCCCCAGAGGAGGACCTCTTCGTTGTTGTACAAACGCTCCGGTCGAGTGTCGAGAGGGTCCTCCTGCGACCTCTGCAGCGCATCCCACTCACAAATCCGCAGCTCGGCAGGCTCTTAAGGGAGCAGCACCTAGACAACTACGTGTCCCCACACACCTCGAGTAACGCGCGACCGGGACTACGGAAGGGGTGCCGACGAGTCGGTTGCCCGCCGTCAGCTAACTCGAAGCGACAACGAGCGGCGGCGCCGGCCTACGACTGGGCGGCGCACTGGGCAGTGTTTCGGCTGACAGACATCAGCGCCTTGGCACCAGCACCCTTCACTGCGGCATCGTCCAACCTCACACCACACACCCTCGCCCGCTACGAGGAGGCACTGCGGACATGCGTGGTGGCGACAATCGATTCAGTGGGGCTGTTGCTTATGGACATCGACTACAGCGCCGTGCACTGCACCCGAGACACCAGCGGCGAGGCAGCCGACACGGTAGCGGCCCAGCTGACCGCGCGCGACTTGCAGGGGTCGACGACTCGACCATCAGCAGGTGGCAGGCGTAGCCTCAACGCGAAGCAACGCTCCAGTCGCGGCGGTGAGGGCGAGACACACCGTCTTATCCTCGTTAACCTCGATGATCTGCACCACGCCACGTCACTAGTGCGGATGTCGCCAGGGCGGGCGGCAGCCGTGCCAGCGCTCTGCAACGGTCTGCTGTGGCCGCTCTACTGTATGTCACCAAGGCCGCTCACTGCTGCGGCGGCGGCGTTAGGTGCATCAGCCGACGTCCTTCGCACGCGCTCTGGCAGTTGCGTGTGACCGTACGCTTGTTTGTCGCTACGAACCCCCCCCCTCCTTGTTTGTTTTATCAAGCCCAACACAGTCGTAGCGAACGCCGTGGTGCCATGGGGCACTTGGTGAGTGGCGCTCAATCTTGTCGCGCGCTCTCACGTGGACGCCTGTCCATTCCTCGATGCGGGTATACATGGATTGCCCGTGAGCTGTGCCCTCTGGGCACACACCGGCACACCATTCACTCGTCCCTCTCAACTGCCCCGTCTCCGACTTGTCCTTCTTTGGTCTTTTCCCTGCCTCAAATCAGTCCCCTCTCCCTCCCTCTATGCAGGAATGTCCTCGACGATTCCGTGGTACTGCCGCTACGGCGTTCACGGCGACTTCACCAAGGAGGTAAACGTGGACGGCACTGTCGTCTATCGTACTCGTGAGCAACGGTGTGACTGTACGCCACCGCCACTTTGTTCGCTTGCCTCGTCTATGGCGCCCCCTCGTCCGCATCCACCGCAGCGAAAGAGCCGGCGTGGCCGCGCCACTGGCATTGGTCGTGCGTACATAACGCCACCATGGCAGGACGCTCATGTGCCGTTGCCCCTTTCTGCAGCACCTCGTCCCCCTGGCGAGATGGACGACATGCGCCTCCACGTCTTGGTGCCGCCGCTGGCGTTGGACAGCGCTGTCGGCGACTTCTATGCGGGCTATGTATCGTCCACATCGCATGACATCACGGCAGCTTTGCCGTTCATCCCGGTCATCCGGGCTCAATCCGCCCTGGCAGGGGTAGTGCCGTTCACGGCGGTTGGCGACCCTCCCTCTGCTGCCACAGGGCCTCTCGGCGTGGGCGGATGCAGTGATATGCTGCCGGGGACCACTTCACCTGCTCCACCGCTGCTGCAGCAGGGCCTACTGTCGCCATCGGTTCCTCCGCTAGCAGCTGCTGTTGCTGCTCCCTTACCAGTCTGCACCACCGAAAGTCATACTGTGGATCGGCTCTGTGGCTTCGTGTTCTGCCCGACGTGCGGCCAACGTGTCGCAGCGGCCGCTCCGGGCACTTCAGAGACGGCGCAGCCCACGCCTGCGACGTGTCCGATGGGGCCGCACGTGGCACTTGATGGGGAACGCGGCACTCAAGCCCAAGGCGCTACTTTGGTGGGTCGTTTCTGCTTCCTCTGCGGCACTGACAAGCAGGCGCCCACTTGCGTAGCCGAAGCTTCCGTGCTGCCGCCGTCGCCATCACGACAGCAGCCGCCACTGGCCGCCACCGAAGGCCACACGATCAACGCCCCCACAAAGGATGAGGCGGGTGCCAGTCATACACTGTCGCCTCCGGCTGCAGGTGGGAATCCCGCTGCTGCGACATCAGCAACCACCACCACACCACCACCAGTGCCAACCGCCGCCCGAGCTGCGCCCCCAGACCTTCACCTTGCACAGGATATGCTCACTGTGGACGAATTGATATCGCACCTGCTATCCAATGCAGCCGATAATGACGGGAAATTGCGGCCTCCGTGCGGGCTGCCACAGTGCCGCCTGTGCGATCCATCCGCAGCGGCGCCGTCAGCCAGCCCCTCGGCGTGGACGTTCCCACCATGGCGCTGCGGATTGTGGGGAACGGCACCGGTAATGTGCGGCAGCCCCGCCGTGGCCATCATCCACCATCACTATGCCAAGTAGACTCTCCCCCCTCTCCCCTTCTTTTGCTCCTTGCGTCGGAGCCCATCAACGTGCGCATCGCGTGCTCCCCACCTCTCTTCACGTCACTGCCGCGATGTCGGTGCTGCGTGACTATTAAATTCTCCCATCTCGTTGGGGGTGAGTGAGAGTGAGAGTGCAGGGGGGCGGAGGGGACGAGGACGGAGGAGAGCGTCCGTGAAGGCGTGGTGATCTGTCTTGTCCGCTGTACCCTCCCCGTCCCCACCTCCCTTGTCCTTAGCCTCTCACTCTAGCCTTCTCTCTCCTCCGCCTCCGTTGTTCTAGACTGGACTGCTCGTCCTCAGCCGTGCTTTTCTTTCGCTCTCCTTGGGCTCCGTGCGTGCACTTGTATCCCTTGAGACAGTCGCAATACTTCGCTTCCCCCCCCCCCCTCTCCACCAGCCCACCGCCATCTCTGTCACACCACACAACGCAGTGTCAACACTTTACCTTCCCCTTTTCACATGCCGGACTTGCCCTACGGGGTATTCGCATGGACGCTCCCCCCCCCACACACACACACACACTTGCAGTAAGCAAGACGTAGGCTGCACAATGCATCCTTGTCTGTGCTGCACACGGTCTGCAGGAACATTGCGGCCTTTACAGGAAGTGCAACAAGTCTGGTGTCTGTATCGCCATGGAGGTGTAATGGAGTGACCCCCCCCTCCCACACACGCACACACATACCCCTCTTACCGCCAAACTATCGACACCCGCTCACTCTCTCTCTTCCCTTCCCCTGGGCATGCACTGCTGCCCCTCTCTCACTGCACCCCCCTCCTCACTCGTTCGCTTTCTCGCGGCATTGCGTCGCATCAGTCGGCAGTACACACCCACGCCTGACGAGTTCGACAAAACATTTTATTTATTCGACGAGGCGCGCACTCGCACACACAGTCAAAACAGCTTGGGGCATTGTCACCATGCCCGGAGTAGTGTCACGCGACTACCGGGCCTCGTGGGAGATCCCCTATGACTTCCACCCCCGCATCCACGCCTACCCCCGATCGGCAAGCAGTGTCCGGGTTTACATGAACGCACCGTTGCCAGCCTTGACTTCGGCAGACGCCGCGACGGCACCAGAGCACCAACGGGGCAAGCGCGCATTGCGGCACTACTGCATTGGCCCACGTCCGCCAGCTGCAGCAGCTGCGGTCGCGGCATTGGGGACCGCACAGGCAGCGACGACAGGCACTGCTGCTAGTTCCTCTCGAATATCGGCCCCCGTTGTGCCGCAACAGCCGAAGACGCGCACCGGACGTCGTCCTGGACAAGCCTCGCAGGCAGCACTGAGCTCCTCCCCAGCCAACGACGACAGCGCTGTAAAGGCGTCGCCCGCAGGTGTCCGGCCACCGACACCACCGCCACTACACACATCGGCCCAGGCAAGCGGTGAGGAGTGCGACATCAGCGCTCAGAGAACCGGTTTGCACCCCGCACGCTCTCCTGCGACCCCATGTTTCACCGACTGTCGCGTACCACAGAGACCCATCAGTGCAGCGGTAGGGGTGGTGCGCCGCTTGCCATCGAGCCATCCTACATGGCGCTGTGGACGAAGCTGCGGTGCGCAGCCGCCCAACTCCACGTCGGTCACCGCCCCAGCCACAGCGGCAGCTGCTAGCCACACTCCATATCATCATCGAACAAAGCCGCATTACTCTCTAAGGCCCTCTTACGCTGCCTATCGTGCTCAGTGGCGGCGGCGCCCGGTCCCAATCATCCGCGTGGCGGATGAGTATCGTACCCCTCCAGCGGCGCGGGAGTACCGCCTCCATGCACGGCAGGTCCGACACGCATCTCGTGAGAACTTTGTGGAGGCGCTGGTGAGCTGCGTGGCCAGCGGAGGTCAGGAGGTGGTGCCCCATGGCGTCGTAAACGCCTTGACTGACACTCGAGGCGCCCGCAGCTTTGACCCGTCGCTGCACAACTACAACGTCATGGTGATGGACGCCTTCCATGACAGCGTCGAGGAGCGGGCGGCACGGCTGCAGGCGACGGAGAATCGCATGTGGGAACGGATGATCCTGAACGTGGCCCCGCTGGAAGTTGCTCATCAGCATGTGGTGGAGGCTGGCGGGGTGTCAGTGCTGGACAGCGGGCACGTTAGCTCGCCGATTTGCATCTCTTCTGCTCTGGGAGCAGTGGATGCGTATGCGGCGGACCTGGATGGCGGCGTTGTAGAGGGAAACGAGGCGATAGCAGTGGTGGTGCGCCCCTTCCCCGATGAGCTCCTCGGTGATTCAGAGGCGCTGCGGGTGGCCGAGGCGCAACGACGATGGCCAAAAGGCCGCGAGTGGGACCGCCAAACGGCCATCCAGCGTGCCGTAGGCGCCACAGCTCAGGAGGCCATCATTGACCTCGGCATCGATCCGCGGTACCGGCACCCTGGTGACCGCTTGGTGCGAGGGAAGCCAGCGTGTGTGCAGTCATGTTGCTGCATCAGTGAGTAATGGAGCCGCTTTCTCCCAGGTGAGCTCCCTTTGCTTTGCCTTCACTCGAGATCTGCATGCGTGTTACGGTGGACGTTAGACGACGGGTGTTGCGGCCACGGGTGGTGCGGGGCGGAGAGGAGGAAGAATGGGAAAAGGCAAGAGGTGCGTGCAGCGATTGTTTGCAGCCCCCTCCCTCCCCCAGTGCGTGCGTGTGTGGGGGGGGGGGGGAGGGGGGGGTGCCTGTCGGTCTGTCACCGCACGTGTGAGCCGCGTCTGTGCTGTTTTTTCTCTCGTTGTATGGCCTCCCTCCTCCCCTCTCCCTACTCGGACGCTTTCAGGACGCCCTATGGCTCGGTCTTCTCTTTCCCCCACCACTACCACCACTGCCGCGTGGGGGCGTGGAGGAAAGGGAGGGGGCAACTTTCCCTCCTTCTCTCCCTCGATGACTGGGCGCCCTGTGTGCCTTCGCCTTTGAAAAGACACACGCCGACACGCGCACCAAGGCAAAGCGACGGTGACCGCATCGGCAGCCGACACGCGCCCCCTCTCTCTTTCTTCTCCTCGTGGAGCAGTCACTTTGGTAGGAATGGAGCGGGGCATTCTCATCCTCCGGCACCGGTGGACTGAGAGGGCGAGGAAGCAAAAGCAAACCGCGAGCCGAGATGCCTTGTGCAGCATCGGTGTGGGCAGGCGACCAATCCCGGTCTCCCTCGCTTTACCGTCTTGGCAGCCTCGCTTCGCCGTATAGTATCGCCGAGAACATCTTCTCCATTACCTTCCATCTACCCCCCCCCTCCGCACCCCGCACTCTCGTACACCTCAGTATATACTCCAACACGATCACTCTCATACGTGAATTGCATGCATCATGTCTGGCGCGGCTCCACAGCAGAGCGGTACGGCACCCCTGAAGGTGTTCTTCATCCTTGGTGGACCCGGCTCTGGCAAAGGCACGAACTGTGCACGTCTCGTGGAGAACTTTGGCTACACCCACTTTAGCGCCGGTGAGCTCCTGCGCGAGGCGGCACGCTCTGGCACGAGTGATGTGGCCAAGAAGATCGGTGAGATCATCCACTCTGGCAACATCGTGCCGAGCGAAATCACGGTAGAGCTCCTTAGACAGGCCATCGCCGACCACCCTAGTTCGGTTGGCTACGTCATCGACGGCTTCCCGCGCAAGGAGGATCAGGCGCGCATGTTTGAGGAATCCATCGTCAAGGCCACAGGTATCGTCTACTACGACTGCAGCGAGGCCACCATGGAGGACCGCCTGCTCCTGCGCAGCGCCAACGCTGGTGAGAAGCGCGACGACGACGATGTAGAGACGATTCGGCACCGCTTCCGCGTCAACGTGCAGGAGTGCATGCCAGTCGTGGAAGCATACAAGGCGAATGGCCGCTGCCACGTCATTGACGCGAACCGCGACCGCAACACCGTCTACGCCGATACAGAGAAGGTATTCCTCGCGATGGGCGAGAAGCCTTTGAAGGCATAAGTGGATGAAGAGAGGGAGCGAGCTGAACTGACGCTGGGAGCACAGGCTATGTTCTGCGAGAGGAAGAAGAGACGCATCCCCACGCGCGTGCGGCTCTCGCTCACTTGCTCTATCCCTCTTGACGGTGCTGATTGCATGGGAGTGCGTCCACGCGCCGCTGCGAGGTGTGGGCGCTCCTCTTCCTTTGGTTTTCTTGTGCTTATTACTTCTCTTCGCCATTTCTTCACCGTTCTTCTCTCGCATGTACGTGCGCTGCCGCGGTGGTGCCACCCTCCCCCCTCCCCCCCTCCTACCTCCCATGGAGCATTCATGCTAAACTGGCGATCCTTTCAGGTGAATCAGATTGGCGCTCCTTTGCCTCCACGCACGATCGTACCCGCGCATGCGCGTGCTTCGCTGCACTGCACTCTCTGTTTCAGCGCTTGAGAGAAAGAGAAGTGGTAAGTTGGCACCGCGTGCCTCTCTCTGTTCGTCCACCCCCTTGTCCGTGCTGTCTCTACCCCTTCCACTAGCTGTCGGCCATAATGCGGATGCTGCGAGACACGGTGGTAGTCTGTCTCTCTGTGAGGGCAGCTCTGGTGGCGCTGCTATGATTAATCGATGATTGCCTGCGTCGACATGCGGGAGTCTCTCAGCTTTTTCTTCGCTGGGGTCATCGTCATCGCTGCGGTTTCGCTTGCTCGATCCATTCCATCCTCGCACCTTCTCTCGCCCCCTTCCCCCTCCCTCTTCATCATTTTCACCCCTGCCCACCCACATATACACCCAGAGCAAGGGAGTTCGTTCCGACCTTGAAGGACACCTTCGTCGAGGACACCCCCTCACCCCCCCACACACACACATCCTGGTGAAAGCATGGCCCGCCGTCCATCCCGCTGCTACCGGTTCTGCAAGAACAAGCCGTACCCGAAGTCGCGCTTCTGCCGCGGTGTGCCGGATCCGAAGATCCGCAACTTCGACATTGGCCGCCGTCGCGCCACCGTCGATGAGTTCCCGGTGTGCATCCACGTCGTGTCCCGCGAGCTGGAGCAGATCGCGTCCGAGGCGCTGGAGGCGGCCCGCATTCAGGCCAACAAGTACATGGTGAAGCGGGCCAACAAGGATGTGTTCCACATGCGCATCCGCGCCCACCCCTTCCACGTGCTGCGCATCAACAAGATGCTCTCCTGCGCCGGTGCCGATCGTCTGCAGACCGGCATGCGCGGTGCCTTCGGTAAGCCCAACGGCGTGTGCGCCCGCGTCCGCATCGGTCAGATCCTGCTGTCCATGCGCACCAAGGAGGCGTACGTGCCGCAGGCCTATGAGGCCCTGCGCCGCGCCAAGATGAAGTTCCCTGGCCGCCAGATCATTGTGACATCCAAGTACTGGGGCTTCACCAACATCCTGCGCACCGAGTACGAGGCTCTGCGCGACGCCGGCAAGCTCGAGCAGCGCGGCATCCACTGCAAGATGATCGTCCCCAAGGGCAAGATCACGATGCGCAACGTGATGGCGTAAGCTCGAGCAGCAGCGTGGAAACGTGGAGACACACGGGTGCGCGTGGACTACTGCAGCGGCAGCCTTTTGGCATGAGGAGGAGAGGGGGCCGCGGCTCCGGCGGCGTCGCCGGCATACGCGTACACACGACTGTTTCTCTGCGTAATGTTGCGCAGTTCGATGGAACCCCCCGACATGTCGGTGTACGTGCGAATGTCTCATGCACTGCGCCGAGTAGCGCCCCCCTCCCCTCTCCCCCTCCCTCATGGCAACTCTCTTCATTTGTTTGTGTGGGCTCTCTCCTTCTCGTTTGCTACTTTCTCGTTTGCACTGTCCTTTCTCTCTCTCTCCTGGCTCATCACGGGCATGGGCGCGTTGGCGTACGTCAGAATTGTGGGGCGAGGATGACGACGACGGTTACGATGAACGTGCAGGAGCAATGGTGGAAGGAGAGCAGAACACCAAGAAGAGGGATACAGTGGGTGCATCGCGGCGAGGGGAGAGCGCCACACTCTACCTCTATCCCCCGCCTCCCTCCCGTTCTCTTAGCTCAGCACCCTACGCCGCCATCCTCGACCTCTTCGTTCATTGCCCGTCGGCCCTCATCACTCTCCGCGGGCTCCTGTGACTCCAGCAAACCAGCGAATCAAATCAGACGAACGGGGAGAAGAGAAAAACATCCGCAGGCACCTCGGCAGCAGAGCGGCGTGAGGGCAGTGGGGCGCTGGCCGTTCATTGCCCGCTTCTGCAGTCTTCGTTTTGCTCGGATGCCCCTCTTTTCTCCCGCCCCCCTCCCTCCCTCTCGCTCCTCTTTCCCTCCTGCGGTCACGTGGCCGCGCATGCTCACCATGCGCATATGCTGGTGGTTTGGAAAACAGGCGCGCGGGCGTATCCGTCTCTCTGCTGGTGCGTAAGGGAGGAGCGGAATGATGGGATGAGGCGGAAGCGATCGCACCATTGAGAGCTGCGCAGTGCACCTCTGCGACGATGCGCGCGCATTAGAGACGTGAGGAGTCGCAGCACGTCTTTGCACTGGACCCACTCGACGGGGAAGTGTTGCTCAATTTTCGCCTTCCGCTCCCTCTCGCTGCACTGCGGTCTTCGCCTCGTCTATATGCCTCCTCCCTCCCCTTTTTTTGGCACTTACGTTGCCTCGCTCTCTTTCGGCCCCGTCCCCTTCCTCCGATTCGCCCAGCTGCAAGAAGTGTTCCTGGTGAGGGAAAAATAAACACCGAAGCGAAGCGTTAAGGAGTGATACGCTCCCAGAACCCGACGCGTGGACGTCTGCCTGTGTGCCCCCCTCCGTTTCACTCCCCCTTTCGTCTCGGAGAACGGACGCGACTAGGCACAAGACGTCGTTCTCTTCCCCACCCCGGCCCACCACCCCTCCCCTATTCAGTCACGGCCACGCCCACACACGCACAGCGCTGCCAGGGAGACAAGTCTATCTGAGCTCTGCAAGATTTTTTCCCTTTCGGACGATCTCGCACTTCACAGAGCATCACACCCTCCCTCGCTGCAGTCAGTCACGCGCATACCGCTGTCTGCTGTCTGTCCCTCCCTCGCTCGCCTCACCTTCATCTCCCGCCACGTTCATCTTCTGCACGCGCCCCCGCACAGCATCGGATCTCTTACTCGTGTGCTTGGGTGTCACTGCTTCAGGTAAGCACGCGCGGTTTCCATAGAGCTCCCCTCTTCTCCTCATGAACGCTGTATCCTATCAGCTGGCCGCCTTTCACTCGACCGCGGCGGCGCGCCTCTACCGTACCTATGGAGCAGTGCATCTGCTGCCGCGCACCGCGGCTCTGCGGCGGATGACAGCGACCGCCGGCTCGCTTGGCGCCGCGCACTCTGCGATGGGTGGATCGATGGTGCTGCTGCAGCACCGTCGCTGGCAGTCCAGCGGGGGGTCGAAAAAGGATCTCTACTCGGTGCTGGGCGTGGCGCGCAACGCGACACCGGAGCAGATCAAATCTGCTTACAAGAAGCGGGCCAAGGCACTGCATCCCGACGTGAACCCAAGCCCCACCGCCGCGGAGGACTTTGCGGAAGCAAAGCAGGCCTACGAGACCCTCTCCGATTCGCAGAAGCGCAGTATGTATGACATGACGGGTAATGCCAGTGCCGCCAGTGGCTTCGGCGGGCCGGGCAGCGGCTTCAACCCCTTCGGCGCCGGTGGCAACCCGTTCGCGGCTGGCGGCAACCCGTTCGCGAACATGGGCAACGCCAACCACTCCGGCGGTGGTCAGGGTGGCTTCTCCTTCAACGACTTCGAGGAGATCTTTCAGAAGATGAGCAACAGCGGCAAGGACAAGACCCGCAAGCCGCAAGGCCCGGAGCCTGGGGCGGACATCCACTACAAACTTGTGCTTCGATTTCTCGACGCCGTGAACGGGTGCCAGAAGGAGATTAGCTACAACACGATGCGCCGCTGCGGAGCGTGTACTGGCAGCGGCTGCCAGGACACGGGGTCGCGCACGAAATGTCCACACTGCGGCGGCCGCGGCAAGAAGGTGATGTCCACGGGATTCTTTCATATGCAGCAGGACTGTACCCACTGCGGTGGCACCGGCGAGCTCGGTCGAACGACCTGCACGCAGTGTAGCGGCAAGGGCATCGTAAAGGATCGCAGTGTACAGACGCTGCCGGTGCCGAAAGGTGTGGACAACAAGGAGCGGCTGAAAGTAACGGGCAAGGGCGAGGCCGGGGTGCGCAACGGTCCTCCTGGAAACCTCTATATTGAAATCTCTGTCGAGGAAGACCCTGTCTTCCACCGCGAGGGCAGCGACATCCACGTCATCACCCCCATCACCCTCTCCACCGCGGTGCTCGGTGGCACGGTGCGCGTGCCGACCCTGACGGGCGAGGTCGAGACACGGGTTCCCGTCGGCACGCAGCAAGGCGACAAGCTCGTGCTGCGCGGCCGCGGCGTGCACCGCCCCAACCACAACAAGACGGGTGACTTCTACATCCATTTTGCGGTCATGTTGCCGAAGGAACTCACGGAGGAGCAGAAGAAGGCCGTCGCCGACTTTGCCAAGGATGAAAAGCCTCTCGATCTCAACGACGCCCAGCTGCAGGAACTCAAGGGGCGCTACCGCTCCTGGTTTGCAGCGTAAAGGGAGAAGAGTTGTTCTCCAACTGGCAGGCGTCGTTGTGTTACGCTCTGTGTGTGTGTGAGTGTGTGAAAGAGGGTGCGTTGATACGGGGGGGGGGGGCAGCGCTTCAAGAAGAAGCGGATCAGAGCCGGCCACTGGGCGGCTGACTCGACGCACCGTGTCGCCTTTGAGGCTGTTGCCCTACACCCAGACACACGCACGCACAGCCATGGGTACAGAGGGTGTGTGTGTGGGTGCTCGTTAGTGTTCGTCACATCACTTTATCTTCGTCTCTTGCGTTGTTTCTCATTTTTACGCTTCTCAGCATGTGATGTGCGGGCGCGTTGGGGGGCGGCGGAGGCGGAGGGGCTTTTTCGCCGCTAAGAGGATAGATGAGGGGGGAGTGTGCGAGACGAAGATGATATGAGAAGCACTGGTGTATGCGCGGAGGGGTGGTGATGGGGTGCGTGGGAGGTGGGGGAAGGGCGGCTGAGGTGTAGGGATCGGGCTTGGCGTGTTTTTCTCTCCCGGGCCACGCGCACAAAAAAGAGAAGAGGAGCGTCGTGCGGATGACCTCTCCTCTTCACCCGCGCCCTTCCCTACCCCACCCCCGCTCATTTTCGTCAAGCCACACGCACCCACCGCTTTACCCTCGCTGCCTTTCTCGTAACGGACGTGCACCTCGAACTCCTCCTCCTCCTCCCTGCCTCACACCCTCCGGCTTCCCTGAGCAGCTACGCACAGGGCCAAGTCACTTGACCGAGTGGATAGAAGCCGGCGTCGCGCCTACGGGGTCGACACACATATACACGCTCATGGAAGTCGCGTGTGTACCACCCAGCCGTGGCTACGGACTCAGTGGGTGTGTGGGTGTGGGTGTGTGTGTTTCTGCACGAGCAGCACTTGTCGTTTTCTCCTAACGAGTCCAGCCCTTCTGTCACGCAACACATGAGGTCGAGCTCCCCCACTCGATCACCACCCCCCGCCACGGCCTGTCTCGCAGGGCCCATCGCGCGGTGCGAGCCAGCCATAGACACACGCGCTACGGCAATGCGCAGACTCAGTCATCGGAGCACGGCTCCTGCGTCAAACTCTACCCCCCCCGCTCCGCAGGTCCCCCCACAGACGCTCCCACTGTGCCGGCCACCACCTGGTACATCACTTGGGGAGTGGGGCAGACTCCCCAGACCAGTAGGCAGAGAGGGTCGGGTGGGATGCGCTCGAGTCAGGCTCACGCAGTGTCCATCACATGGATGGCACAGACGCGTTTGCTGTCTCGGGTCGCTCCGACGCAACGCCACCCAGGACCTCACCGCCGACACCCGTAGCGATGCATTGCTCTGACCTCCCCTACGTTGTAGGTGCTTGACGCTGTCACGACCAGCAGTGGCTCGGTAGTGGCAAGGCCAGGGGTAGGGGAGTGGGGGAGGCTGGAGCTTCGTTCCACCCACCGAGTGGGGAGGTGCTGGTGCATGAGGTACCGCGCGCTTGAGGTGCCTCTCCTCATGAGGGCGCACAAGCTGCATGGATAAGAAGATGTGTGGAGGGATGGGAAGTAGAGCGTTGAAGTGCGCTCGTCCTGCGCAGCACCGATATGTCCTTGCAGAACGCTATCGGGCTCGCCGGATACAGTGGGCGCCAGCGGGCATCTCCTCCACTCCTCCTTGGTTCCCCTCTCCCCCCTCTCCCTCTCCCCCGTACTGCCTTTTGTGTGTGCTTCTCTCCACCTCGCTCTCTCGACTGGAGGTGTTGGACTCAGCAAGAAGGACTCAAACACACCATCAGGCGTGCCAGCACACACACACACGCACTGAAAGGAAAAAAAAGCCCGTTGTCAAGCATGTCTCTCTATGGCGCTCGCGAGAATGGCGGGGATGAGATGATGACGCCGGGCATAACGGGCATGAGCGGCAACTACAGAAACGAAAGTAACTGCCACCGCTTCTGGAATCGACTCATGACGTGCATGCGGGAGAGTCAAGAGTTGGATGTCCTGTACGACTGCCGTAGCCGCTTGCTGGACATGCGGGAGTGCGTCGTACGTCACAAGCAGGCGACGTGGGTAATGCGAGAAACGATGACGTCCATCCGCCACGAGGCTGAGTTCCGCAAGTGGCTGCGTGACTACGACGAGAAGATGGGGCACCCGCCGCTTCTGGAGGCAGTGGCAGCGGTGCGCAAGAAGGTGGACGCTGAGGGCGGCGTGGACATTATGAACCCCACAGTGTTCAAGGACCCTGACATGTACATTCCGCGTAGAAACAAATTAGCATCGGCCGGCCGGTGAGCCGCGTCCAGCTAAGCGGGAAAAGTGCAGAAGCGGAAGAGGGGGACGCCTGTAGACGTCAGGTATGCAGTACTGATTGATGTCAGCACGCCAGGGCGTTAGGGCCCTCCGTCACAACGTTGGTGAGTCTGTTCGTGTGCAGCAGTTGGTCGGTTCACGGCAGTAGTGGTGATGTTGGCAATGGTGGTGGTGGTGGTGGTGCTGCGCCTTGAGTGTTGGCACGGGAAGGTGTGGGCCGATGTAGAGGAAGAGTGGGAGTGGGAGGGAGGGGGGTGTGCACGCGCGTGTATGCGCATCTCCTACATGAGGCGCGTCGTCTAGCCAGTGTGAAGAACTGTAGCTGCGTGCTTCTATGGCCGTGTCGGTGTCCACTGTGCGACTCCTTCTCCAGCTCCTACACCCCTCCCCCTCCCCCTCTTCAGGATGGCAGCCTTCGTAGGTGCTGGATCGGTCTTCTATGGTTCCCTTCTCTGACATCGTGTTTTCTGATGCTCCTCTGTGCTTCAGCTATTGCCCCTTTTCTATTTGAGCGCAGGCAGCTGTGTGGCTCTGTGAACGTCAACGATTATGATACGAGAGCGAGAGAGGTGACAGGTCAGCCATGAGCGCATCGCCAGCGGCTCAATGCATAGAGGCACCCTCACCTCTTCACCCTCAAGACGTGCGCTTCATAGCGAGACCGGCAAAGGGCGCCGCCGCGCTCTCGCAACACCACAGACTCACACGCACACACATGTGGATGGTGAAGGAGAGAAGGTACAGCGCAGACAACAGCATGCGGCTGGACCTTGCGTGACGATGCTCGGACAGCACCACAGCAATGGAAATTTCTCAACGGCATACACCACTCCTACTCTCTCGCCTTCCTCCGTCTCTTGCGCTGCTTCCCGCCTCCTTTCTCTACCCTACTCCCCACCCCCCATGCACTGCGGTGTCACACACCCCTCACATTGACATCCGCGCACACGCCAGCAAACCCTCCGCTGAGTTGATCTTACTTTTTAGTTTTTCTGTTTACTTCCCCTCCAAGAGAACGGAAAAAAAAAACGCAACGCCACCCGAGGAGTCATCCACCGCACCTAATTGCAATAGGCAAGACAGCAGAACCAAAAAGAGAACACGGTGGCCTTCCTCCTCCCTCCCTCTCTCTCTCTTACTCCTCCCACCCCACCCCTCTTTCCTCTTCGACTCTCAGTTGTTGTCCCACACACCCTCGCCCCTTCCTGCAACCCCGCGATCCCCACTATCCACGTCCTTTCCTAGAAGCCCTTTGCACTCCACTCGGTGTCTGCTGAGTGTGTGCCGCAGTACTGCAGTTGCTCGCCACTGTTGTCACTGTCGTTGTGTTCTCGCTCTCATTTCCCTTCGACGCCCACTCTCGTTACCCGGTGAGTGCTGGTGCATTTCCCCGCCCTCCCCCCCCCCTCGAGTGTCGTGGGCTACTCTGACTCCGTTCGCGCTTGAATTCTCAGCGTGGAGTGAAGTGGGGGGCCGGTGTGCGTGTGTGTGTGTGTGTGTGTGTGTGTGTGTGTGTGAGCGAGAAAAAAAGTGGAAGGAACAGAGGGACTGCGTGCGGGCGTTCGTGTGCTTGTTAGAGAGAGAGAGAGAGAGAGAGACTGCCTGTGTCTCTCTCCTGCTCCCTCGCATCCCCTTCGATCTCCGCCATCTCCTGCCGCCGCCAGCTCCCTCTTCTTCCACTCGCACCCTCGCCCTGTTCATTACCTCGGCTGTGGCGTGCGAGTCTCGCTTCATTTCCTGCTCACGCAGAGTAAACTCGCTTCGCTCATTTTATTCTGCTTGTTTGTTGCTTCTCTTCGCTTTTATCCTGATCGAATTCCCCTTCTCGCCTCGCTTTCTCCCTCCCTGTCTGTGTAGAGTCGTTACCCAGCGCCGGTCTTATTTCCGCGGCGGCTGTGCTGCCTCTGCTGTGACCGTCTCACGACGCACGCACGCACACACACACACACACACACACACACACGCACACAACGGGAGAGAGAGAGAGAGGCAATTCTTTGGATTTCTTCTTCTACTCCCCTACAGCCTCGTACGTGTACCGCGCGCCAGCCTGTTGATCCACTGGCGGAGGGGTGTGAAGCGCACTATACGAGCAGCGATACACGTAGACACACACACGCACACGCACACGCACACACGCCATCTAAGGAAGCCCACCGAAAGCATTAAGGCGACACTTTACCCGCCCACCCCCTCTCTCTCCACTCACCTCTTCATCGCTCTCCCGTGGGGGGGTTTCTCGCGTTTGTGTTCGTCAGCGCCAACACGAGGACTAAACCGACAACCCCCCTCCAAACCAGCGCTCTGTATTGCCGCTCTGTTTCGTATTGCCGCTCTCGCCATATCGGCGCATTTTCACTCTTGCTGACAGTCGCACACGCACACGTGTACCTCGGCTCGCTTGCTCGTCCTCTCTCTCTCCCTCCGTTATAGTGCACGCCGTTCGTGTGTGCGCGCGTTTGGCCTAGTCTTTTGCTACTGTATGTAGGCGTGCGTGTGTCTGCGCTGGTGTGCTGTGTAACGAGTTTGCCCGCCCTCTCCCTCCCTCCCCCCGCCTTGCCTCGCACCTCTCGTCTCCCTCTGTCTCTCTGCTGACGTCTGCAACGGCAGCTCCAATTTGAACGAGGGGAAGAGCGAGACGGTGAAGCAGAAGCAAAGTTGAAGAGAGCGCAAGAACCCGATAAACACTCGATGGAGCGATCGTCACCAGAGCAGTGGAGCTCGCCATCGCCGCTGACGATAAGCGGCGAAATAGCTCTGCTCCCGCGGCCACCTCTGTCCGGGTTCAACTACCGCCGCGACCCTGCTCTGATGATGGACCAGGAACCTATTCCGCCGGAGACGATTACCATCCAAGATGCGTGCACAGCCCCAACCACCGGTCTGCGACGTCCACACTGTGATGTGCCTCACCTCCACGCTGCGAACGCGACCAGCAGCAGCAGCGGCGGCGGTGTGCCGTCGATTGCCATCCCGTACATCGCACTCCACAACGTTGGGTGGAAGGACTCCAACTTTAAAGGTCGCAAGTGGGTCATCATCCCAATGGTTGCGGGGTTCGAGTCGACCTTCATCGCCAACACGCTGCAGGGACTGCTCTGCTTGCCGGGGTGCGAGTCCGTCATGATGGGCAAGTCCGCCGTGACGGGTAGCAGTGGCGGTGGCAGCCGTCACGACAACGGGAGACCTCTTGGACGAGATGACGGCCGTAGTTGTGGCGAGTCTGGAGTGGTATTGCAGTCGTCACGCAGCTCGTCGCTGGCAGAGCGGCAGCAGCAGGCGCAGGCGCACGAAGCAGACAATGAGGACGACGATGACGACGACGACGACTCGGAGCGGCACTCCCACGCGCACTCCGCTTCTCCAGAGGGAGCGGAGGAGCACTCGCTGAGCTCCTCTGTCGCGTCGGAACAGGTGACCACGGAGGATCGTACGGATCGCCTGTCCAGTGGTGAAGGCGGCGACGCGGGAAAAGGCGCTGCGGCGGTCCAAAGCGGAGGCGCTGGCGATGCGCCTCAGGAGCTTCGCGGTGGTATTCGCAGCCAGTGGAGGACTCGTGTGAAGACGGCCGCCTCGCGCACGTACACCTCCTACGTGATGCAGCACCTCGGGGACGCGAACATCCAGCTGAGGACACCGGTGCCTCGCGATGGACTCATGAGCGACTCCCCGGTGACAGACACGCAGTTAGATGACGCCGAGGAGTTGGAGTCGCTGCGAGGTCAGTCCGCCACGGTACCGCGCTGCTTGGCCCCAGTGACGCTTCCCAAGGAGTCGAAAGGCGTGTCGCACATGACGGGCGGCAATGGCTCAGGCAAATCGCGCCCGCCCGTCAGCATCTTTCTGGCCTCTGAGGCCAAAGACAACAAAGTAGGCACTTCCACCGGCGGAACCACCTCCGCGGCGGGCGCCGAGTCGCCCGACTGTGCCTCACTGACAACAACCATTGCATCGGCAGCTCTACCTCCCGGCACGGCTTCGGCGGCTGCAACTACTACCGTCTCACCGCCGGAGAAGGCGGCGGTGCTGATGGGGCTGGAGGAGGGACACAGCTCCGACGATAACAACTCACCGACGCCGAGCAGCCGGGAGGAAGAAGAGGAAGAAGAAGAAGTGTGGATGTCAACGGAGGACACGGGTGCTGGGCAGTCCGGTGGGGCATCACAGCATGCGGCAGTGACACGGATGACGAACCACCAAGTAGCGCAAGACGCGTCGCGCTACACGTGCTTCGCAAGCAACTGCGTGGATAACATGCCAAACTACCCACTCCCGCAACTGCAGAGCGAGGACTTGGTCGATCTGGCCGCCTTCATGGTCATCCGCAGCTCCCTGCAACCGGATGAGGCGACAGACTTGCAGCTCGGCACTCATGTGCTGGGCAACCCTTACCACGTACGGCTGCTGCCACCTGAGCAGCGCGCCGCGTTGATGAGTCGCGCAGCACGGCTGATGGAGGCTGCAGTGTTCCTCCAAGTATAAAGGCCGGCAGGTGGTGTATGGGTGTGTGTGAGAGAAGAGGTTGACGTGTGGTCGCATGTCTTACACGCAACGCTCGTCTCTTCTATGTTCTCCCCTCCCCCCTCGATGCCGCTATCACCCGGCTGCGCCAGCACAATCACCGCACACCAACACAGACGCACGTGAACGTGCTTGACTGCTCTTGGCCATCATCTTCTCTTCCTCTCCCCTCACCCTCACGTGCACCTCTGGGCGCCTCTCATGCGATCTCCTCAAGATCGACCTATTAACTCAGCCTTGTGTGTGGGTGTGTGTGTGTGTAGTCCCTTGATAACCTCATTGCTCTCCCCTTCCTCTCTCCCTTCCTCCAAATACTGCTGCTGCTCGACGGGCGAAAGCTGTGCAGATCCGCAAGCATCTGTGTGCGTGTGTGTGTGTGGGGGTGTGTGTATGTCGGCGTGTGTGCGTGTGTGGGTGCGTGTGTGATGTCTGCGTGCTCAAGGATGAAGCGACAAGCGCTAAGAAAACGACAAAGAAATCTCCGCCCCCCCCCCTCCTCCTCCTCCCGCCTCTCGACGAACAGCGCGGCAGCATCAATGATGGCGTTGATCGAGTGGTGGTGCTTCCACACATGGGCAGCGGCAGGTAAACGGCGTTGGTGGGGATTCGCAGCAACGCAGGCGTGAGAAGTCCACACGCACAGAGAGACATAGATGCGTGTGGTACACGCTGCGCGAGTGACGGAGCAGGGCGCAACTTTTACCCCCGCCCCCCCCCCTGCAACGGCGACAGTCGCTCACCGCAAGAAGACACTTAGCGCCATGCACTTACTCTCAGGTGGTGTTTGATGCCATATCCTACTCACTCCATTAACGTCCGAGTGTGTCTCATCGGCCACCCCCTTCGCTCTCATGCAACCCTTCCTCGCTCTCTCTACCATCGCACACACACACACTGCGTGAAGCGCAGGTGTTTGGTTTTTGATCTCATCACTTCCATGACACCGCCCCCTTCTCGGGTTCACCTCCATTCTCCACTTCTTCAGTTATTCTGGTGCTCATCCGGGGTCGCCTTCTTCCCCGCCTCCTTCGCCTCTTCCTGAAAATCCCCCTCCTCCCCCCCCCCCATAATTGATTGCAGCGATGGCCAACTCACACGAGAACACCGCCGCTGCGGCGGCCTCAACTGCGGCTGTCAGGCCCCTTAGCTACGTCTCGCTGCGTAGCCACGATGAAAAGCGCGTTATTCTCCCTGTGGCCGCTGCGGCTGGGTCACGTGTCCTCCACGGCATTTTTCAAGGCTTGTACGTGATGCAGCTGCACCAGTGCACCTCACCGGCGGACCAGCCAACGCATGGGCAAGGGGAGCTCTACACTGCGAAACCCAGCGGTGGCAACCGCAGCAGCAGCAGCAGCGATGTCCCCAGCAAGGTGCTTAACAGTGCTGCGGTGAAGATGGAAGATTCAACCCCTGTCATTGAAGACGAGGACGACAGCGAAGAGGCCGACACCAACCTCCAGGCAAGTGACGCCGTCTATCGAAGCTACGCCGCTGTATTCCCGAGCAACGTGGCGTGTGTACCGCCCCCGCCTCTGTCCCTGCCGTCGGCGGCACACGTCGCAGCTGAGCCGCCGCCATGTGTGCCGCCGCTGCTGGACGTGCCGATTCGCTCGCTGGAGTCGAGCACGCTGATGCGCGTTGCCGAGTTTCTCGTGGTGAAGACCACGCTGGCGAGTCATCCGCACTACCTGCATGAAACCGATGTCTTCGGCGACCTTGACCGCACCTCAGAGCAAGACCAGCTCGTGGCAATGCAGGTGCTTCTGGGGGCCGACTTCCTGAACTGCTAGACCCCGTGTCACTTGGGAACAGGAGGGGGAAAGAGGGAATCGCTGTGCGAGTGAAAGGTGAAGGAGTTATTGGGGACTCGGTCAGTGTGGATGCTTCGGTGTGTCTGTGCGACAGGCGTCAGGCGAAGGTCAACCGGTGCTGCGCCACCATTTTTCCTTTTCGTTCTTCTGGCCTCTTCTCCTCCTCTTTACCGCACTCCCTCCACCATCAGCAAGCGCACACGCACACACAACCCCCTCCCCCAGGTCTGGAAAGAAATGGGGCGCGCTTTACCGACAGTCGTCCTCTCTTCCCGCAATCTGCTAACCACTGGTCTGCCTGTGCGTGGGCGTGGGCGTGTGTGTGTGGGTGTGTGTTGCATCCCTTTACTTTGGTGCTCTTTTCGGCTTCTTAGGCACCACGCTACCATAGAGTGGCCATCCCCCATCCACCTACCGACCTGCGAGGTCATTACAGCCACGACGAGACACGAGCACACAGAAGGGGGAGAAAAAAGCTGATCTGCTAGCCAACGCGAACTACGCAGATGTGGGGGCTCAAGCGCGTTACGCACTGACTGAGCGAGAAGCACAGATTCATACGCATTAAGGGGGAAGGTGGGTTAGGGATTGGCACTCAGCGGCCAACGCATGTATACCGTCTCGTGCGCGCTGCACCTCCGTGCGTGTTGTAGAAAATGGGCAAGCGGAGCGAGGAGGAGGCGGCGGGGGAAATCTGCGCAGAGGACGTGCTTGCGCGGCTCTTGCCCACCCCTTGCGCATCATCATCCCTGTCCCCTCCTCTCACTCACCTCCCACATTATTGCACAACAACAGCAAAAGACGGGCAGGCAGACAAGTACGCTCAAACACAAGGGTGCGCAGTCAGTGGAAGCGCGGACCTCTGCTGTTGCTTTTTCTTCCACTTTGCTGGGGAGCATCCGTGAGAGGTAGAGGGATCCAAGCGAAGGAGCCAAATTGAGGCCCATCGGCGTAACGGGCATTTACCACGGTGTTGTATTGGGTCACAGCATTGTGCTCTCCGTCGCTTAAAGAGCGTTACGACACGCGTGCGTCTCCCCCCCCTTCCCCCCCCCCGCCCCGGTCTTGCGTCATCTCAGCAAGGGGCGACTTAGCGTTTAGCCGCGTCAAGGTCGGTCCTCGCAAGCGTTTCTGCAGGATTACAATCGTCACAACTCCCACCCACCCACCCACCCATCCCCCTATCGCTCCCCGTTGCCCCCCTTCTCTGCCCTCTTCACACAGCCAGTCACACCGTTGTTCTTACGCAGGGGGGACATCGCCTCGTGGCTCGTTTGAGTACTCACCAATTCCGCGTCTGTGCGGGCGGGCGCTGTTTCTCTCCGCCTTTTTGCGCCTGTCTAAGTCGTCTGAAATACCTCCACCTCCACCCTCCCCCCCTCTCACCCCCACCCCGCCGGGCTCCTCATCCCCCTGCACAGCCACCCCACACGGCCCCTTAGAGGCACACCCACGCACACACATGCTCTCGCTCCTTACGGCTGACATTCATTTATGGCCCACTCCCCCCTCCACACCCCTCCTCGCTGCTGTGTGTGTGTGTGGAGGGGGGTGGGTGGGTGTAGGTGTGGGTACGGAGGGGGGGTGACTTGGTAAGCGGTGCCTCTTTCCGCTTCTTTATTTTCCTTCCTTCCCTCTCTTGTGTTGCATCCTCCCTCCCTCCCTCCCTCCCTCCCTCCCCCTTCTCCGTTGGGTGTGTGTCTGCGTCTGTGTCGTAGCCATAGATAGATACCGCCATCCCCTCCCTTCCCCCATACACCAGCCCCCATTGGTCGCCGCCTCCCTAGCTCTCCCCGTTCTTGAAGGCATCCGCGTCTCGCTCACTCATTCTCCCCTTTCCCTGTTACCGCGCTGAGTTGGGTGCGTTACCGACTCGCTTGTCTGATGTTGCTTCCCTCCCACCTAGCCCTCAACTGCCGCCATGTCCACATCCACGTCCGGCATCTTGATCCGCACGACACGGGTGTCTTCGGCAACGGCTCGGCCTAATACGAGGCGAGCGTGGCCCATCGCCACCTCAGCGAACACCACCTATGACCCCGCGACCGCTAGCTTCCACTATCGACCTCCAAGCGAAGATTCCCCTACAGCTGCGGCGAAGGCAACAGCACCTGCGCAGCAAGCGGCATCGCAGCACGCGCTGTCGCCTCGGCATTCGCCCTCCACCGCTTCAGCTGCTCCCTCCGCAGCGCAGGGCAGAAGTGCAAGTCACAATCACAGAATTCCCTTCCACACGGTACCTCCTTCATCGGGGGGGCTCGTCCTACCCCCGATAGCAGCAGCAGCGGCGCAACGTGGCTGCTCTCCGCTGCAGTCACTCTCGTCGCGAACGGAGACGGCAGAATCAAATCAGCAGCAGCATCACCTCCAGCCGGCCCCTCCACAAGCCCCCTCACCTTTCGCCAGCCGCAACCGTCAGCTGACCTTGTCGCCGTCGCCACCATACGCGCCACACACCGGCAGCAGTGGTCGGCGTTCCACTGAATTGAAAATGGCGCTTCTTAGAAGGGAAAGCACATCGAGCCAACTGCATGGATCACCTGCGCCCTCGTCGCAGAACACACCGAACTGCTCAGCGTCGGCAGCGGTGCCGTCCTCCTCACTTTCACAGCAGCCGCACGTCAGCAGCGACGTCTCTGCCTTGATGCACGGCAGCCATAATCGCCCATCCGCACCAATCACTCCGTACGAAGTCCAGAACTCTCCTAGCGCCGCGAGAGCGGGGTCGGGGCATGTCCGCTTTGTGGCCCGCGCGACCTCATCTCGTTCACAGCGGCAACCTCCACCGACATCGCAGCACGCGCCAAATTCGCAGACGAAGCAACCCGCCGTTTACTTGGAGTCCATGCTGCCTATTCCTGCCACACGGCCAGCCTCACAATCGCAGCCGCATCTGCAGCTCTACGCCGCCCTGCATCAGCATACCCTCTCCCGACCCGTCACACTTCCTGTGTGGAAGAGAGGCAACACCAGAAACTCCGCTACCGCAGTGGCATCGCGGCACTGTTCGTCCCCGCCGGCCATGCTGCCGACAGGCATGAGTAGCGCCGCGGTTTACACAAAACCTCCATCATCATCACAGCCGCAGCAGCGGGTACAATGTTCCTACTCGTCCACAGCACAACCTGCAGGTGCGCCTCCACGGGGCACTGTGCAAAATGACATCTACCCCGCTATGGCGGCAAATGGCACGGGCAGTGGGGCAAGCGAAGCCAGCAGCACGCGCAGCACCCGCGCTTGTCAAGTCTTTCGTGGCACACCCCTCACAGGGAGTGACATACCGGTAGGCAGTCTGTACGGCGCCATACGAACCTACGCTGCGGTGGTGCCGCACAACCGCTTTAATGTTTCCTCAAGAAGAGGCGCGCCTTCTGCCTCTGCACGCCACCCGCCACCATCAGCCCCTGCGGAAGCAGCGCAGCAGCAGCACAGTCCGAGGTACCCGCCCAACAACAGCCAAAGCGCCACCAACCACCACGGACTGGGACTGCGAACTTGTAGCCCCCACCACCGAGGCCGCTACCAGTCCATTCATTTCACTCCGAAGAGCTGATCCGCGAGCAACGACGCCAAGGCATGTTGGTCGGTAGTGCGTACACGGAGGACGGTGGCCGTCTCCGCACAGCTCTCCAGTGCGGCAGTGCCAGCCCCAATGCTGCCGGACTGATTGGAGGGTTACCAGGATCACCACGACGCCGCAGGAGGTCGAGAGCGAGGAGACCAACGGAGGCAGCCGCTGCGCATCAGCGCGGAGCACGACCTGTGTGCCGAAGAAGTAGCGCGGCGGCTACACGGACCCACTGGAGGAAGGGAGTATGGACGCGGCATTCCTGCTGTATACGCCTCACACGCAGCACGTCTGCATGAACGGAGAGACGAGTGAAAACATAGAAGATTCCCTGCACGTCTTCGAGCTCCATCGCCGCGGTCAAGCCGCCGCGACTCCGCACTGTTGCGTGCCGAAGGGGCAGTGCTCCGACGCGCAGTCGATGCTGCGCCCCACCTTGTAGCTGAAGGGCCTGCGAAAGCCTCTGCGGCCACCATGACTGCTAGTCGCCCCCACTTCTACTTCGTCCTTATCGGTAGACCCGCTGACGTACTTCTCACTGACGGAGGCCGCCTACCTAAACCGCGGCGCTACAGGGTGTGCTTATCGCGCTTCAACGCGGCGGAGGCGCGAAGTCTGCTGGCGGCGGTGCAAGCCCAGGGAAACAACGATGACACCTTCACGAACAACGAGGACAAGGAGGAGGCACACCCTTCGCCCGCAAGCCGGCTAGCGGCGCGAGACGTGTGCTTGTCGGTCCACGTGACAGCATTTTATTTCCGATACTTGCGCCGGTGTCGACTGTGCTGATCCCTGCCTCTACGAGGCGGTGCGTCCACGGTTTACAGACTACCCGCAACACCGCCTGCCCCCCCCCATTCCCCGTGTTGGAAGGGGTGCGGCCCCGGCAAACGCTGCTGCTGGCCGACTAGGGGACGAAAGCGCCGCAGCGGCGAGGACAGCGATGGTGGCCGCACGGCTGGCGTGCGCCTTCATGTATGGGGCACGAATGCGTAACGTGAATGGCAACCTTGAGTCGCTAATGCTCCCGATGCTGAGTCAGCAAGTACCGGAGGCGGTCTTTGTGGGCTACTTGCGCTGGTGCCGGAAAAACGGCAGCAGGCAGCCCACAAGCGGCGCGCGTCGACGTTACTAGCATGCGCAACGGGATGCCATCGACGTCGGTCTCGAAATAGACCAGCCCGACTCTCTCAACCTACCTCATGTTGGATAAAGGCCCTGCGACACCACTGAAACGGCGTGCGTCGACAAGGGAGCCAGTGGCAATGGCAGTCTCGGTAGCACGGTGCTCTGCCAAGACGCAGCACGGTACGCATCAGCCGTGCACCGCACTCATCACGAACCTCGTTGCGATGGATGCGTTGCCGGTATCGGAGGAAGCAGTCACGCCGGGAGGGGGTTGTCTTCACGAACCGCACGTCCATCATCCAGGTGCTGGTGGGGAGAGCGGGGGGGGGGGGGTCAAGGCGATGCGGCACAGCATCATGGCCCTCAGCGCGCGCCGGGAGGAGATACAGCCAGGGACAACGGACAGCTATCGCACATTGAGTGAGAGCTTCGACACCGCTGCGGTGCGAGCTGCTCTGGAGAAGCGGCCGATCCTTCTCGACCCCGCCGTCGTGTACTTCCCCAGCGCCCAGTACCCCCTCAACAACCTCATCAAGAACGTCACGTTGGACGGCCCGCGTGTCAGGCAGCCACAGCCGACTAGAAGCAAACGCGCCTGGTGTTGAGGTGCTGCGGCGCTCACACGTAGCGAAGGCCATTCAGCAGACGATGAAGGAGCACGACAACATTTTGGTAGCGGAACGGCTCAACCACCTCGTTGCGGTGGCCCAGCAGCAGAGGGCGCTGGCCAGCAAGCGCGGCCCCCACTTCAGAAGCACGGCCGCTACTGGACGTGGTTCGTTGCAGCGGAATCGCAGATGAACCATCTCTCGAGGACTCGCTTGATTCCAACACGAGCCGCAATGGCGGCGTGAGCGCGCGGGCCATCCTCATCGCCCTTTGCTGCAGTGGCCCGGAGAAGTCGACGGTGGAGGTGGTGTACTTGCGCCATCTGCTCGCCCTCAACGTTGAGCTGTGCATACCGGGGCGGCAACGCTGTTGGCTGCAGCGATCCACAGCAGGTTGCTATGACCCGCCCCATGACGGCTGAGATGACGACGTGGAACTGACGAACTCGGGCATACGTGGTGGAACCGAACGCTGCGTCAGCGCCGAGGTGCTGGCGTTGGCCTGCCCACGAGTGCTAGGCCATTGTGTGGGCATACTCTGCGTCGTGGTCGCGGATGGCGCCTCGGGCGTGCGATGAAGGAAGCTCTGAGGGCTCTGTACGGGTGGCTGAGTCGTCCCTACGACTGTCACACCATTCGCGGAGCTCATTCGGGCAGGAGCTGCACGAGGAGGCACGGAATCGGCGCGGTATCGCCATTAACCATCGCCGCTCTCCTATCTGCCCCGCTTGGCATGGACTGCCTTCATTGTTGTTGCCATTTCTGCTTTGTTTGCGTCTTCTGTATTCACGCGCCTATGCACGCACATCCTTTCTCTTGAGAGAGCGCAGCGGGGCGATAAGGAGGGGAGGGGGGGGGCAGCGTCTGTGGGTATACTTGCGCATGTGGCTGTGGGTGGGTATTCATTGAGGACACCAGCAGCAGCACGCCCAGGCGTCACCTCGCGCCCTCCCTTCCCCACCCCGTTCCCCCTATGCCCTCGCTCTCGCGCTCTGTGTGTGTGTGTGTGTGTCCGTCTGGCCAACCTCTTAGAAGCACAGCGCACCTCTCGTCCTGCAGAGACCACATGTCCAATGAGTGAAGAGGGAGCATGTGCATGTGGGTGGGTGGGTGTCTGTACCCTCTCTCTCATCCAGCCCCCTCCCCCTCTCCCACCGCGCCACGCTTGGCTCGCTCTGGGGGCACTTCCACTTAACCCCCTCTCCCCCTCCCTCGTCCCCCCTTCCTTTACTTCACGAACGCACCCCTCCCCCCTCTCTCGACGTTGGTGTGGGCCGCATCACGTATCCTGAGCGCCTGCATGTATATCTACCGCAGCGCTACGCAACCGAATCGCGCGCGCGTGTACATACAAATCAACTCACACCACTCACTTCCTACCATCTTCATTGTATGTCTCAGTACTGTGTTAGAGCCCGTAGAGAGACAGACGGACACACGCGCACCGCGTGAACGAAACTGGAGCGAGAAGGCGTGTCAGCCATCATCGTCGACTTCAAGCGTCTATCGTCATTGTGGTCGGCGTCGGCGTTGTTGTTTGCAGTTTTTCATCTTGGAAATCGCTTTGCGTGCACTGGATCGCCACGTGCAGAGGTGAATCATATCCACACCCGCCCACGCATACATGTGGATGGATAGTCACGCGTACACGTACCCCCCTTTTCCCTGCCTGCATTTATTTCGCTTGATCCCGTAGCACTTGTCTCTCTGTCTCTGTAGGTGTGTGTACGTGGGTGTCTGTGCGTGGACAGGTACTTCTCTTGTAGACGGAAAAGGCCACAGATCGCCATCACTGTTATCGCCACAGTCCTTCACCACCCCAGTAGCAGACACACCTGCCTCTCCCCACGCTCCCTGCGTCATCCACACGCGCACGCACGCACCCTCTTCATCGACATCGTTACCTTACCCCTCTCTCTTTTGTATTTTAGTTGTTTTTCACCACTCCTTTCGATCGCCTCCACCCACCACCACCGCCAGCGCTCGCTCTCGGTGGCAGTGGTGCTGTTGTTCTCACGGAGAGCCCTATTAGAACGGGGAGCCCCTCCCTCTCCTCTCCCTCATTCGATTGCCATCCTCTTCTTGGATGGGTGTATGCGTGTGCGTTGGTGCGTATAAGCTGTTTGCATTGTAGAATTCGAGCTACTGGCCGTGTGTCGGAGTGAGTGCGCGAGTGAGCTGCTGAACTGCTTGTTCTCAGCCACGCTCCGTCTACCCCTCACTCTCCCTTTGTTCTTCCAACGCAGTCATTCAGCATGGGAAACGGTGTGTCGAGCCCGAGCCCGGCGGACTCCGCGACTTCGTCGTCTGCCCGCGCCTCCTATCCGGCAGCGACGAGGGGGCCACGGGTGAAGAAGATCCTCGTCAACGCCGCTCCGCGAGCATCCGCTAGCAGCTTCCCCTCACCCGCCTCCATGGCGACGGCATCCACGTACCGCCAGGCTCGTGCACAGACTCCAGAGGCGAAGTCAGCGTCGCTGCAGATAACCGCGGTGCAGCGTCGTCAACAGATCCCGGGAGTGAATGGCACGGGCCGTGCCGCCGGCTCGGCTGCTCGTGGACATGCCAGGAATGAGGAGGACCTTCTCCTGGCCTTCACCCGCAACGCCGACCCGATCTCGCTGCGCGTCTTGGGGCTGATCCAGCAGGCCGATGCCGTGCCGCAGAACATCCCAAGCGAGAAGCTGCGGCTGCTTCAGCAGTGCTACCCCCTGCTGGAAACCGTGCCCAAGTGCCGGTTTGATCAGCTGGCCGTCACCGTCTACCAGAAAGAGGGTGACATCTACTACCAGCAGGAGGATATCGAGAACGCGAAAAGTACGTACAGCCGTGCCATCACGCTGGCAGAGAAGCGCGTTGCACGTCAGGAAACAGACATGTACATGGTGTTGAAGCGCTACGTCTTGGCGATGGTTGGGCTGTCGCGAATTTGGTACGACCACGAGCGCGACCACAAAGGCTTCACCTTCGTTGATCACAAGCACCCCAAGGTGCCGGCCGTCGACGGTGGCGACGCTACGGAAGACGCAAACTCGTCCATGAGCTCGCTCGAGAGCAGCCTAATGTCCGACGGGGGTAGCGTCTTCAGCCTGAACGAAGCCATCCTGAAATCCATGGCGCCACGCCCGCCGCGGCGGCAGACTGGCCCATTCTTTCAGCGTGTGAAGGTGCGAGCGCCGCATGTAACCCAGAACGTGAAGCTCAACCGCGAGGACGAGTTTGTGCTGCACAGCCGCATGACGCGCGAGCTGGTCGCCTCGCCGTGTGAACTGCTGCTGCTGCGGTGCTGCGAGGTGGTGCAGATTGGCCACAACTCGCAGTCGGAGCTGCTCATCCCAGCCCAGATAGCGCTGGCTCAGATTTACGAGGAGCTCGCGCTCTACAGCCGCGCGCTGCTGCTCGTGCGGCGCTGCGTGGGGATTTTGTGCAGTGTGTACGACTACGACCACCCGTGGGTGGTTTACCTGATGCAGCGTGCCGACAGGCTTGAGGAGCTGCTGGAGGAGCAGCTGCGCAGCAACATGGCAACCAAGATCCAGGCCACATGGAGGATGTACCAAGCGATGCAGCAGCTGGAGAACGTGCTGGGGCATCCGGTGCGGCGGCACCAGTGGATTCCGCGCAAATACCGCGCGACACCGGACCTCAACTTCCTCGAGGACTTTGTCGACGACATGCCCTCAGATGGGCTGCTTGGCGATGCCGCCGATGACGGGGTGTACGGTGGCCTCGGAGTCAACCGCGAAGGCCGCGAGCAACAAACCACCAAAGGCAGCGTCACGGTACCTGAACAGACGGCGATGGTGCTGCAAACGGCGCCTGTGCGGGAGACTGAATGGCACAGTGCCGAGCCGCACTACCCTGCGGACGTGCTCGTGCGCTACGCCCCAGCAGAGAACGCCGAAAGCGGTGACACGTTCACGACGGTGGTGCCGAACGCGACCGTCGTGGGCACCACCCAAGACACCCAGACAGACACCGACGTGCAGCACACGGAGTACGGAGATGTGCTGACGGTGCGCACGACAACGATCACCAAGACCATCACAGAGGACGTCGTCAGCAGCATCGATAATGACTCGGACGACGAGTCCTCCGAGGATGAAGGACAACCGACTGCTCCACTGCGAGGGGGTGCACCACCACCCCCACCGCGGCAGCAGAAGCAGTCACGCGGCACCACCTACCCCGCACACCCTCCACCACAAGCAGCAGCGTCGTACTCATCCGCGTCATCAATGGACAAGTACGAAGAGGAGCGAGAGTGCTTGTGGGCGGAACGCGCACCTAAGGAGCCTCAGCAACAGCGGCAAGAGCAGACGCAGGTCAAGCCGCACGGTCACGCTGTATCAACTCAGGCGCGCCGCCCACCTCCCCAGACCAGTCTACAGGCGGAGACAACGGAGCAGCGAAGGAAAGAGAAAGAGCAGCCGCGGACCTCTCGACAAGCTGTGGCGACATCCTCACTGCTGCAGCGGCGTGAATCAGCGACGCAGCGCAACCCTGGCAATGGTGCTAATCGCTCGACTGTTCATCAGCCGGAGCAGCAGCCGCCAAAGGCAGCGAGGCCGCGCTTGCACCCGTACAGCTCCCGCGAGGACGAGAACGCCTTCGGCGATGAGCTGAGCCGCCCGGCTCAGCGTGGTGCTCTGCCGCAGCAGCAACCAGCACCACCGATGCGGGACCACTACAGCGCACTGGTGGCGCCGTCCAGCAACGGCAGCAATGACGAGGAGTACGACGTTGCGCCGCTAGAGGGCTACAGGGACGGCACCGCACCACACCAGGTGGGGGAGAGTAACGAAGTCATCGGTGGCACTGACGTCCGGTCCTCCTCGTCGGAGGTGTCGCCGCTGTATGTGCGGGCAGTGAACTACAAGTCGCGTCGAGAGTCCTTCCAGGACTTGGTGGTGCCGAACGCGGCATACCGGAGGGAGTCGAATGGGTGTCCGGTCTTCCTACCCCCACTCGGCTACCGCCGTCGGAGTGAGCGAAGCAGCCAGAGTTCCTCAATGCCGCCGCCGGGCTCTGAGAGCAACGAACTTGTGCTACACCCCCTCGTCCATAACGGCAGCCGCTCACCACAGGTGCAGAAAGCACCGATGCAGCCGAACGACCCGCGATACCGCGGCGATCACTCTGGGATGCCGGTGTATCCCACAGCACCGACTAACACGTATCCCTCAGTGCACCCGTACGTGGCGCAGGCACCACAGACGACCAAGACGACTCGCGACTACAAAATCATCAAGAGGCGGCGCGTGCGTACCTACGTGCGAGAGTCAGTCGTGAGCAGCAGCACCAACGGCGAGAACACGAGTAGCAGCAGTAGCAGTGTGAATATAAACGAACGCATGAGCAGCGCAAGCTGGGAGGAGGACTCCGCCTCGAGCAGCAGCAGCAGCAGCACCCATGTGGTGTACGTGGAGGAAGCGGAGCAGACAGACGCAGCGAGCGACAACTCCAAGCCCAACAGCACCTCCGCCCCACGCCAGCAGCAGCAGCAGCCATCAAAGCAGAAACCGGCACGACGACTAAGCGTGCCCCACCGCCCACACAAGCCACGGAGGCCCACTCCCCCAAAGAAGTTACTTTCGAAGACAGGGAACGGCAGTGGTGCAGCGGCCCGCTGACCAGCACAGGCGTTGGCCAAAGCAGAGACGACACAAAGTGTCTCTGAGACGGACTCTGATGACGGGGACAGTGAGGTGGTACTCGACGACAGCAGGGGGTGCCGCTACATCACCTCCGCCAAGCTGTAACTGACAGGCGACCGTGGCAGTGGTGATTAGGGGAGTGGACAAAGGGGAGTGTAGACCGGCAGTGATGGGAAGCACTCTTGGCGCGCCGAGGGCCCTACGTGGAGCGGGGACATGTTTGTGCGCATGCCTCTCCTCGTTCGGTGTGAATCTCTTTCTTGCTCGACTCTTCTTGCAGGTATGTTGCTGTTGCTAATTCTGTCGCTGTTGTTCTTGTGTGTGTGTGTGTGTGTGTGTGTGTGTGTGTGTGTGTGTGTGCTCTCCCTCTCTCTCCCTTGATCTGATGTGTGTCGCTCGTCGCTATCGTCATTGCTGCCGGCATCGTGCGTGGCTGTGTGTCCCGTGTTGTGGTTGCTTCGCTGGCTGGTTCTTCCAATCCCCCCTTCTCTTCTCTTCACTCTCAGCAGATGTGCAAACGACGTTGATGCTGATCGTCCGTGTCTCTTGTCTGGGTGGATCTGTGCCGCCACGGACACGCTACGCTCTTCCTCCCCTCTCGCCCCTTCCCCATTCATTGCGCCTTCCCTCACCTACACCCACACCCACGCCACCACGACAACCTCCGCCATCAGTCTTAAGGTCGTGGTGGCGGTCATGACTGTGGTGGTGAGTCACTTTGAGGGAAGACGTTCTCTTTGTTACTTTCTCTGAGCGGCTTTCCTCGTGCTCCGCTGTTGTCGTCGCCGTGGTTGACTGCGTGGAACGCGCGTGAGTGTGTTAGTGTAGAGGCGCTGTTGGGCCCGCTCGGTGCTTTGTTTGTGCGTGTCGTCCGCCCACCCACTCCCCCCCCCTCCCTCTATCCTCTGTGTGTGTGGGCGTACTTGTGTTGTACGAGCAGGAGCACCAAACACCGAAGCAAACGTCAGTGAAAGGAGAAAGGGACGATGAGGCGAGCCACGAGGACCGACTGCGGCGGTGTCCACTTTTGCCTCGTTGTGGCGGCTGCCCTTTCTCCTCTTGCTTGTCGTGCTGGTCCCCTCCTTGAGCTCGGCGTGCCTCGCTGCACGTACATCCACGGGATGCCGTCTGCCACCATCCAATCAATCCCCCCCCCCACACACACACCCACACACCCCCCTCTTCTCCTTCCAACAGGAGAAAGAAACGAAAGAGAGGAAACGACACATGTGAGCGAAAGGCAAAAGATTCATCGGTACGTGTGCAGTCGTTCTCCACCCTCCCCACTCCCCACTTCACCCTCCCCTCCCGTCCGCCCGCCCCTCTGCCACCTCTCTCCCTTGCGAAGGAAGCCGTCGTGTGCTCGCCTGCCACACCCGCGTGCTGTGTGTTGTCGCGACTGTTATGTTGTCGTGTCTTTTCATGTTTCGCGTGGTGCGTGCTGCCCTTGATTCCTCCCTTGCGCCTCTCCTCTACGCTTGTGTTTTCTCCTCGGGATTGCCCCTGTGCCCATCCTCGGCGTTGTTGTGCCTCGTAGTAATCGCCGCCAGCAGCAGCAGCAGCAGCAAGCCTCTCCTCACACCGACTGCCCATCCCCGTCACGCCTACAGAAAAAAACTAATGGAACTTAGCAACATGCGTTCCAGACCGCGCTACTCACCTCTCCACCAGCCGGTCTCCTCGGTTCGCCAGGACACGACGAACACATACCCCCACGCCTATGCTGTGCCGAGTCGACAGACGTCGTCTGCTGACGATGGGCACGACAACACCGTGGCAGCGGCGGCCCCCGCACGCCCCTCGGTATCCGGGTACGGAAAGCCGCGGATGCATGCAAGCAAGCACGCCACCTATAGTAGCGATGTGAACCACTGTCTTTCACACCCTATGCCCGAACTGGCACCGACCGCCGCGCCAGCCATGGCAATGACGCAGCCGCCATCGCATCCTCAACAGAAGAGCAAATCTGTGGTGTACACGGTGCAGAACTCAACCACCGCCACTCGCGCGCACGAGACGGAGTACGGCGGCGTACTGACCATCTGCACGACGACCGTGACGCGCACTATCACAGAGCGTCTCGTGGCGAGCGATGAAGATGACGACAACAGCGAGAACGGCGAGGTGCGCCTGGAAGAGGAGCACAACGAAGTTTCTCTGCCGTCTCCATCGTGTTGAGCGAAGGAAAGGGCTCTAGTGTGGAAGCGGCATGCCTTCTCTACGGTGGACTGCTCATACTATTATGGCTTGTCGCTTGCGTGTTTTGCTGGGCAGTCTGCCTCTCCATGTCTGCAACTCTGTCTGAGTTAGCGGTGGTGTAATGGAGGGGGGGAGAGGCGAGAGGGGCAAGTGAGAGTTCGGCAGCCGTCCCTCCTCCCCTCCCCTTTCGCCACGGCACCCCCACCCGCACCCGCACACGGTCACTGTGCGCTCATTTATTTCCTTGTCACGTTGGAAATGGCTGATTTCTTCTTTCCTCATTGATGTCTGTCTGTGGGCGTGTGTGTGTGTGGGTGTGTGTGTGTGTGTGTATGTCTCCCCCTCCCCCGTGTGCGTCCACTGGTAGGTAGGCACGCTCGGTAGCTCACGCGGCGGGAAGGGGAAGGGTCAACCCCAGCGCTGATGAGCGCCATCGGCGTGTCGTTGTTGTTCTCCCTGTGCGCACAGCGTCCCATCACCCTCACTTACCCACTCTTTCTTCCTCGCTGCTCCTCCTGCGCCACGCGCCCACGACCACCATCGCACCCCCCTCTCTCTCTCTCTATTCCCTCCCCATCATCCCACTTGCAACGCCTGAATGTTCTCTCCTGACATTACCATTGCATCCGTCGCTCCTTCGGGGTTGCCTCCTTCGTCTTCAGCTGTTCGCCACTTCCACCGCCCATCCTCACTGACCGCCTCTCTCCCTCTCCTCCCCTCGTTGAGTCTCACGTGGAGGTCAGATCGGTGTCGACGCACCGCGTCAAAATTCAGCGGCAGGAGAGAGGGGGGCGACGACGATGTCGAAGCAAATTAAGCGCCTGACACGACACCAAACGCAACGATAAACACACACACACACACACGAATGACGCAGCAGCGTGTTAGTCTGCTACCTCATTCAATGTCTACCAGGAGGTGCCGGACGCACTAACGAGGCACGCTACAGCGCGTGGATGCACGCTCATGGACAGCCTCTCCTTGCTTTCATTCTCTTATACTCTTTCCACGTCCTTCACTCCTCTCACCCTCTCTCCTCCAACGACGGCAACGCATACGCCCGCAACTCGGGTTCGCTGCTCGACTCCCTCCCTCTCCCTTTCGTCCACATTCACATACGTGCCCAAACACACCTGGCATGGACCAACCTGAACATCAACGCCAACCCGCGCATGGCGTTGGTGTCATGTGCAGCAGCCGCAACAGCGATTTCTTTTTCCTCGGCCGGGATTCACTACTTTCATCTTGGAGCGAACCGTCGTCCTCTCCGCCTCCCTCCCTCCCTCCCAATCAAACTTCAGGAGAAGTCAATTCGAAGAGCGGAAGGGCATTACCTCGCACGCACACACGCACGCCAACGTGTTTGGGAAAGTGGTGGTCTGGCACATACGCGCAGAGGGGTGTCAATGCAAAGCCACCTCGCTCTCTCCCTTCCTCTCTCCTCCTCCTCCTCCTCCTCCAACTAGGACAAGGCACACGCGCGCGGGTTCAGACCCCGCCCCCTCCACTCCCACTCCTCGTGTGACTCTCAAGGGGGGGGATACACACACACATGCACAGACCGCACTCACCCTCCCCCCTTTGTCTTACGATTTCTCCGACGCAGTGCCTATCCTACACATACTCGCTTACCCATACACGAGAGGCCAAACAAAGAAAAGCGCATCAGCAGCCCGCGCCCCCGCCTCTCTCTCTCTCCAACTCCTTCGCCACTTCTCTTCAGCCTCTGCCCTTACGTGCGCGAGTGCAGAGTAGTGGCGTCCATCATTGTTGCCGGTGTTTATACGTTACTTCCTCATTTTCCCTCTCTCCTCTTTGTTTCGCGCTTTTCCTTACGCATCGTTCTCTCTTTACTTTTACTCTCTCGATCCCTTCGGGTTCTTGTGCACATGTGCGTGTGCGTGTTAACTCCTCATGGTTCGCTTTGGCCTCTCCCTCTCCCACCACGACCACCACCTGCGCGTGCCTGTGACTGTAGCTCTCCTTAGCACCTTCTCATCACCCCACCCCCTCTGCAGACCACTCGTGCGTGCGCGTGTGTGTGGGTGTGTCGCTTCCTCTCTCTGTTCTCAGTATCTCGAGGTGCATGGGTAGAGAGCTGGTAAGGACGTATCGCCCACTCGACGCTGGTGAGCGCCCCACTACCACGCAACAAGCTCATCACAAGCCCACCCCTCGTCGTTCGATATTGAACGTCCTGAACTACGGCGACAGCGACAAGGGCGTCGCCATTTGTTTGGGCTCCTCTCTGGCATTACATCTTGCTAGGCAACAGTCCACATACGAAGCTGGAGCTTAGCAGCAACGCGATGACGGCGGACAGGGTGCGATGTGGTAGCGCGAGTCACGCCTTGAACGGGATAGGACTCCCAGCGAGCAACACAGTCACGCCGCCGTCGCCACCACGGCAAGGGTCGTTTGCCGTGGTGTCCACTCTGCCACGCCTTGCCAGCAGCTCTCAGCAGCCGATGTGGCTGACGAATGCAAATCGCGACGGGGAACTGTCGAATGAAATGCTGCTGGGCAGCCTCGCAGGATATATGCCGGCATCTGCAGTCACCTACGCGAACTCGGCCGCGGCAGCGCAGCGGTCCATCAGTGCCACTGCAGCAGCGCCTTACCTCTCTGCCTCCCCTGCCGCCGCGTTACACCGCAGTGGCGGCCACGACCACAGCGCCGACCACCCACTGGAGACTCTCTCACAGTCTGTGCTGGAAGGTTCTCGGAGCCTCTCCGAGGACGACGTACCCCAGGCTCGCCACAGCAGCGGGCGAGGTAGCGGTACGCCGTCTCTGGCGCTGCCACAGCAACGCCCCTCACTCGACGCCGGGGTGCAAGGCGGCGGCGTCATCAACTCCCCTGATCTTCCTGGCACCAGGCAGTCGATCACGGTGCTGAAAGTCACGCGCGACGGCAGGCCGCAGGAGTGGGCACAGCGAAGGTCATGCGACTCCACCGCTCACGCAGGCAACGGCTGGAGTACGCTGGGAATGCATATGGCACCAGCACAGCCCCCACGCAAGGCATCCTTCAATCAGGTAGACACTGCCACACCGCGTGGCTCAGCCAGCGCACGTGTGCTGCTAGAAAGCATCGCCTCCATCGGTGAAACCTTCACGACAGTGGACGCGGCGGACACCGCGGTGCCGCAGGCTCTGACCGCCGCTGAGCTTCGTCAGCGGCCATCGCAGCCACAGCAGCAGCAGCAGCGGCGACCCCTGCCAAGACCGCCGCGACACAGCTCCGCCTCCGTCAGCACGGTTCTTGTCCAGCAGCCGCCCTCCATAGCAGCCATCACGGCACCACAACATATTCGGCCACAAAACCGAGCCAGCCCACGCGCCCCTGTCTCAGCTGCGGCCAAGTCAGCTCAGGCCGCGCCTTTTTCCATGTCACCCTCGACGACCTCGTCACTGGTCGCCCCCACGCCACACAACGACTCCCGGTCGTCGCGGCAGTCATCATGCGGGGCCCCTCGTAGCAGTCACGGCCCTGAACTGTCAGCGACAGCATTGACCACCACGAATAGCAGCGCCACACCGCGTCATGGCCCCTCATGCAATGGGGCGGTGCGCGAGGCCGGGGAGCCGCTCCCTATCGGGCCCGCCACCTTGCAGGTGTCGACAGCCACTCTGACGAAGACGACCAAGAAAGTGCGGTACCTGTTGCCGGACGAGCCATTTGACCCCGACGCGCCAGACCCGTCGGATGCCGGCGGCCTGACGGCAGAGGAAGAGGCGGCGCTGCTGGACCCGGTCAACTACACCTGCGCCGCAGATGAAGTGGCGAGTCGCTACCCAATGCTGCTGCGCCGATCCAGTGCGCAGGGCGGTGACCTGCTGCATGGCCGCCCCGAACCTGCCGGCAAACGCCTGGAGAACGGTGCGCCGCGCCCGACGTTCCTCCTCGATGACGGCAACCGCTGGTCGCGCGCAACGAACCGGCCTACCGTGGCGACGACGCGCGACCCGTCCGGAACGATGACAACGCAGCTGCCTGCCCCGCGCATCCTGCAGAAGACCAGCGTAGCAAACAATTCCACGGCCCCCAACACAAACAGCGAGCCCTTCCCCGCCCACCAACGTGTCGCCGCCGGCGGCAGTATGGTGCAGGCGTGCAATGGAAAGGAGGCGGGTGGCTACTTGCTTCAGCGCCACGTTCAGCAGGTAGCCACCGGCAATCAGCTTGTCAAGGGCACTGTCTTTCAACCGCCCTCGACGGGGAAGCGGCACACGATGCGGCGGTGCCGAGAACACGACGAGAATCGACCCAGCGCACGCGTCCTCCCACCGCAGCCACAGCATCGGCGGCGTGGCACCATGGAAGGTCTTTATGATGAGATATTGAAGCGCACGCAGCAGAACCGCCGCACCGCCCTGCCAACCACCATTCCACCGACTGCTGCACCGCTGAGGGTCCTGGCTCTCCCGCCACCAGAGGCAGCAACAAGAGCGGCGCCACCGACCACCGAGCGTCGCCGCAGGCCACCACACCTGTCCTCCGCGGAACCGAGACCTCTCCGCCGCGGTCCTGGTGTGAACCCCGGCGCCGCACCACCGTCGCGGTCGTCCTCGCAGCCGTACATGCCCATTGCCTGCTACAGCAGTGAGACGCCAAGCGGCAGCGAGATGAGCAGTCGCAATGAATACCGCACACCCCTCCTGGACTCGGCACCACAGCTCCAGCAGCCGGTGTCGACACCACTGAATGAGACGGGTGCCGCGGCCACTGGTAGCCCAGGACCTCGCCTCCCCACCTCCGCTCCCCACCCCCACCCCGGCGCCCCACAACGGCAGCAGTTTCCATCTTCATCCGTAATAGCAGACTACGGTGCAGCGGCGGTGTTAAGCAGCGGCAGTAGCACGCCTGGGTACACCTCTGGTCGCTTTAGTAAGTACAACGGCGCCGCTTTCGCACCTCCAGCTGCTAGCGAGGTGATGCACTTCTGCAGTAGCGGCAGCGGAAAGCCGCATCACTCCATCCTCGGGTCAGATGCGCCTCCTCCTCCACCTCCAGCGCAAGCGCCGCCCTCTCGGGTGTCCACGGCGTGCACTTCCCCTGCCGGCGTCACTCCACTCCCGCTCGCGAATTACGAAAACCCGCGGGCGCAGCACTGCCAACGTCAGCTCTCCTCGGCCTACAGCGACAATTCGGATGTGCAATATGAGGAAGACGAGGAAGGGTACAGGGCTGCTCCGGTCGACGCGTACGATAGCGATACTGCTGACAAGGCGGACACCACTACTGACATGCTCACCCTGCACAGACACGGCAGCTTCAACCACAACGAGGCAACGCCGGCTCCGAGTGTCAGGATGTCCGCTTCCGATACGAACGGCGCCGTGACTGAGGCGCGCCGCTCACAGCTGCAGCAGTACAACCGTACCACCTCCGCGCAGGAAGCACCACAGACGAGTAACGACACTGGTTCATCACTTCCGTGCCAAGGTCCGGCGCAGCCGCACGCTGAGGAGAGCCCGTCAAAGTGCACGGCAGCAGCGCACACGGGGAACCTGCCGACTGAAGAGATGAGGCAGCCGCACTACGAGGCCCGCCCTCATTACCGCATGCAGGGCTCAGCGACGCCGCCGCCCAACCCGTCTCCAGTCACATTCGCTGCCGCATCCTTCTCCACTGCGTCGGCGCCGGCCTCCGTTACCTCAGAGGCGGAGTACTACGAAGCTCCCGAGAGCGCCAGCTCCTGTGGCACGGTCACGCAGCCCATCGCCGTGTCCGAGCGCAGCGAGGACGAGATGATCGACAGCGAGGACGACTGCCTGGTGAAAAAAGGCCCTTTGGTGCTGGTCTTTGGGGACGAGGAGTCCGCACCGGAGGGACACACTGACGTGAGGGAGTGGGACGGGTGCGAAGAGTACGAGGAACAGAGTGAGTACCGCGAGGGTAGCAACCAGGAGCCCGAGGAGCAGTCGTGGACTAGAGACTAGGTAGCGTAACCAGCCGAGGAGCAGCCACAGCAACGCCAAGGCCGCCTCAACGACGCTCAGGGGGGAATCGGGAGACGTCACCAACAGAAATGATGATCATGCCGAGCATGTTGCGCTGAGAAGGGGGCTGGTCGCTTTCTCGCTCCTTTTCGCTAGAGCGCCGCTGCGGTGGGAAAGGGGAGAAGGGGGGATGTTTAAGCTCGTGCACTCCTGTGGCTGCTGCGTGCGTGGGTATGTAGATGTATATGAGTGTGGGTGCAGGTATGTATCGGTACTTTGGGTGGTGCAGGTGAACCAGTGGGGTGTACGCCCCACCTTCCACCATTTTGTCTGCCGCTTCTTGTGGTTTGTCCCCCTCCCCCCACTCCTTTGCTTGCAGCTGTCGCGCTGAACGTGAAGCAGTGGAACTGGGGCCTCACAGTCTGTTGCGAGGACAACTCGCGATCAGCGAAGATACAACGAAAAGGGGCGCGTGGCTGATGTTGTCCGACTCGCTCCCCCTCCCACGATGGCGCTCAGCACGGGCCCTAAAGCACTAAAAGAGGGCATATTACGGTGTGTGTGTGTGTAGGGAGGGAGGGAGGGAGGGAGGGGGCACCAATTCTGGCACTGCTCGGCCGTCGCGTGCGCCTCTCACGCTAGTGGGTCTTTGATTACTGTGAACCGGAACAGAACGGCACGGTGTACAAGGATGCACAGTGAGCATTGTCAGAGGTGTCGACGTTAGCTGCATGGATTGCGGGCTTGGCTACCGGCCTCGAACGCCAGGCCGACATCCCCCCCCCCTAAACGGCGCTACACGCGATGCCACACGAGAGCTCCTCGGCAGCCACCGCCTCACATCACCATGAAAACGAATCCTGAGCTGACGAGACGACGGCAAACCGCGCTGCCCAACTACTCCGCTGCCGTTGTGCGGCTGTCATCCCCGACAGACACCCCCCACCCCACCCCGTCCTTCTGTCGTGAGAGCGGCCTACCCGACGTGGTGCTCGGTATGCTGCGCGAGACTCGCGGATCTCTCGAGACTCAACGCGCAGCTCGTCCCGCGCAGTGATGTAATCCCACACATCTCACTGGCGCTGAATGGGGGGTTTTCCTGGCGGGTGCCCATTGCTGCCCCCTCCCCCCTTCTCCTGCGCCCCTTCAGAAGGGCATACTACAAGCCCTTTGGGCGCAGGCACGCGCGCATGTACAGGCCCCCTCCGCTTGGCACGCCTCTTACTACAGTGAGAGGAGTGCGGGCTCAGGAGAGGGCGAAATACCCCCCCCCGCTGCCCACAGACGCGTGGCAACGTCCTACGTGTCGTGGCACATGTGGGCACGCCATCCAGGCACACCCCCTCCCTTCCCAGTGATATGGGCGGAGGTAGAAAAGGGGGGCAGCGAGTCGCTCAGACAACAACGCCGTCCTGCAAGAGGCCCTGGAATTCACTATAACGCGAGCACTGGACCCAGGCGGCTGTCTACAACACAGCTGGCATGGTGTGGCGCATCCACGCAAGACATCCAGGGGTCAGAAGCGCACACGCTGTTAATGGAAAAGGCGCGAGGAGATTCAGGCTGATCAGCATCAACGTGCGTGTGTGCGAAATATGCGACATCCCCTACATCCGACCGGGTGGGCTGAGGAGGCGCAGATGCCGTAATCATGGCGAGAACACCCCGAATCAAACCATCGAGTCCTCCAGACTCCGATGTGAGTCGCCCCCGCATCGCATTGTGGAATGCCGCGGTTTGAACTAACGGAGAGAGAAGCGAGAAACCCATGCAGAGCACCGGAACTCAGAGAGTCACGACCTAAGGCTGGCCGGCTTCCTCCTTGGGCTCATTCGGCATGTGCCCGGACCACCTCCTCCTACCCTCTCGGAAGACGTCATCGCTTCCACTCTCGAGCAAAACTCTGGACGTAGCACGCACCCGAGGATGCTGAGGAAAGACGGAAGAGGGGCATGGAGAGCCCCGCTAGACGCATGGTCCGATGCGGCGGCAAGGCGGCTCGTCCTGGACGACGAGGATTGAGCTGCAGGGACGCCCAGGGGCATGTGGGGAAAAAGGGGGTGGTCTAATGTGTCTGCACCCGCTGGCGTGTTTGCGGGGGGAGTGGGGGCGCTTTGTGAAGCGCAAACCGAAGAACGAAAAGGGGGATTTGGTGCGCGTGGTGGTACAGTGCCCGTGGAGTGGGGAAAAACAGCGGCGGCTGCTGTTGCCCGATGTGCCAAGCGATGCCTGCGAACGGGTGCTACGCGCTGGCCTCGCACACTCGCCTCGATCGCGTGCGGGGGGCTCGCCCAGTTGCCGCTACCTGTCGTCGCCTTTTCTTTTGTGCGCGCCCTCCCCTTGTCGGCGCCTCGTGTTACGTGACCATCCTTCCAGCTCACTGAGGACGCGGTGACACTGCACGGTCCAACACACACACACACCAAACCCGGTGGGTGGAACGAAGCTCCAGCCTCCCCCACTCCCCTACCCCTGGCCTTGCCACTACCGAGCCACTGCTGGTCGTGACAGCGTCAAGCACCTACAACGTAGGGGAGGTCAGAGCGATGTATCGCTACGGGTGTCGGCGGTGAGGTCCTGGGTGACGTTGCGTCGGAGCGACCCGCGACAGCAAACGCGTCTGTGCCATCCGTGTGATGGACACTGCGTGAGCCTGACTCGAGCGCATCCCACCCGACCCTCTCTGCCTACTGGTCTGGGGAGTCTGCCCCACTCCCCAAGTGATGTACCAGGTGGTGGCCGGCACAGTGGGAGCGTCTGTGGGGTGACCTGCGGAGCGGGGGGGGTAGAGTTTGACGCAGGAGCCGTGCTCCGATGACTGAGTCTGCGCATTGCCGTAGCGCGTGTGTCTACGGCTGGCTCGCACCGCGCGATGGGCCCTGCGAGACAGGCCGTGGCGGGGGGTGGTGACCGAGTGGGGGAGCTCGACCTCATGTGTTGCGTGGCGGAGGGAATGAAGATGTGAGGAAGCGAAGAAATACCTTCTCGCTCATCCACTCATTCTCCTCTTGATGGTTCCCCAGCCCACCATCGCTTCCAGGACTAGCTCACAAACTCTTCCCCTACCCCATCGAGATGTGTGCGTGTTATGCGCGCATCAAGACGCCGACGTCTGTGTATCGAGATCTGCAGCCGTGCTGTAGACTCACTCGAGAACATCATAGCCGTCATCCATTACCATTCCTGTTCATTGTCAACGCCTCTTCCCTCTGTCTACCGGTGCGTGCGTGCGTGTGTGTGCCTGTGTGTGGGTGTGGGTGTGGGTGTATGGTGGGTAATGCCTCCTCCTCTCTCCCTCCCCCCTCCTCACGCAACCATACAGAGAAACTCGTGCAGAGAGGCCCACACCGTGGTCGAGTCGGCACCAAGCAGCAGCAGCAGTAGAGGAAGGAAGGAAGGACAGCAACAACACCATGAGAAGAGACTCGCTCCCTGGTAAGAAAGCGCACGTCGCCGTGGAAGAGGTGTGGCTCGTCCGCCTCCTCCCCTTCTTGCGATGTCGGACGCAGGGGCGCTGGGCAAGCAGGAGGAGGGGCGTCATAGACAAGTGAAGGTCCTTCCTGGGGGGGGATAAGACAAGAGTGGGGACGCAGTGGGAGATTGAGAAAGAAAGATCCAGGGGAAAGTGCGTCGCAACTCCCTGCTACCGCGTCAGTGCATGGGTCGGTGTCCGTCGCTTGCTTGTTCTTGCCTCTCGCGCTGCTCTCCAAGCCGCCTCTGACCCCCACCTCCTCCCCTCTTCCTCTGCTTGTCCCGACAGGCCGCTCCTGCTCCCCGACAATCACCGCTACATCCTCGCGTGCGATGGTACGCACCCGTGCAGATGCCGCTCTACTGTGCACATCCCTCTCCTCTCTCTCTCTCATCTCCTGCCCTGATGCGTTCCTTGTGGTGGTCTTCGCTTTCTCTCGCGCGTTCCCCCTCCACCCTTTCTCTCTCTCTTTCTCTCGCTGGGCTTCATCATCGTTCACGTGATAACACGACTGCCTTGTTGTTTCGGGGGGGTTGGGGGGTTCGCCTTCCTACCATATGATGCGAATGCACCCACACCAAAATCCACCCACGCGCAGAGAGTGCGTGTGTGCGTGGGCAAACAAATACACCGGTGTGTTTCGATTTACTTTGCTGCCACGCGCCCACATGTTTCGGCTCCTTCGACGCTCCGTCAGCTCACCTGGTGGGACACCAGGCGCTACAGTAGTCGCATCCTCGGTGCCGACGAGTCTCTACCCTGCTGCATTGCTCCGTCGTCATATTCACCTGACGCCGTCCGTGTTAGCCTCTACGGCGCCGTCGCGGGAGCAGGAGCAGCAGCAGCAATCCACTTCCGCCGCGGCACCCGCAAATACTGTCACGTCGACGACGGCCATCGCGCCTGGGCCCTACCGCCGCGTCGGTAATGTGTTCATTGTTTCATGCGTTGACCACCCCTTCAAATTTTCATGGGAGGTGAACCGCATGCTGCGCGAGCTCCGCCTGGAGTTCATGGGGCAGACAACCATCGTGCCGGACATTCCTCAGGTGCGGAAGCGACTGTGGCGGGTGCGCCACGTCGTCCGCATCGACCAGCTCGACCTTGATGAAGCAAAGGCGCTCATCGGGGTGCCGGAGCACATTTCGTTTCGCGATTTGGCTGCGCAGATCCCACCAACTTTCGGTCGCGGCGGCTCCGTCGCCAACCCGCACATGCGCAGCAAGATGAACTTTATGCGACTGCGGCGAATGCGACTGCGTGACGTGATGCACCGTGATCAGCTCGAGAAGCGGCTCCTCGAGGAGAAGCGTCACGCACTGCAGCAGCAAAGTGGCGGAGCAGAAGCAAACACTGCGTAGCGTCGCTTTTTTGTGTTTCCACTAGGCTGAGGAGGGTCGGGGTGTTGCTGAGCCGTGCGATAATGATGATGAATGGGCGCCTTTTGATCAGCGCGCGCCCGCCTGGGCGAGGACGTTGCTGTTTACGTGTAAGTGTGTGCTTGGGTAGGTACCTGCACGTGTGGGAGTCCGCAGTGCTCTCCACATTGAAGAGAGAACGAAACGGAATGACCAACAACTACGACCAAAGTGTCGCTGCTTGCGCTGAGCTGGACGACTTGCTAGCAAGCACGACCTGCGGGCTATCGCGCCTTGACGTGGCAGTGATGAGTCCACGCCTCGGGGCCCTCAAAGGGACGTGTGTTCCCCTTGTTGTGCTGCTGCTGCAATGACCGGCGCAGTGCTTCTCTGATTCTTAAACTCTCTCCCTTCTCTCTGCACAGCTACCCCTAGCTGCCCCACCGGCATTCCCCCCCCCCTCCCCTCCTCTCTCCCTGTCTGTCATTCTCCTCCTCCACGCAATTCGCGCTGTCGGTCTACACGTGTGCACAGTGTCGTCCTCCCGCTTCTCCTGTGCGTGCATGTGTGCTTGAGCGTGCGTCGCTGGAGTGTGTCTTTGTGCCTCGCTTCGCTTCTTCTCTGTCCGCGCTTTTACTTGCTGCGTCGCACCTACTCACATACTTTGCATTCCGCTTTCCTCTTGGCCTTTCATCTCCCTTCCTCTCTCTCTCTCTCGGGGTGTGGGTGGGTGTACCGGTACATCGCTTCCTCGTTCTTACAGGCGCACAAACTCCGCCGCCCTCCCCTCGCCAAGCATGCAGTTGTCATACATCTTTTCCGTGGGCCGTGGCGCACCGCAGATTTCGAGGCTGGCGACAGCAGCTGCGGCAACGGTGTCGTCGTCTACGGTGGTGCGCTGCGCCATGAGCAGCAGCAACAGCCTGTTCACGGCGCACTCCTCAGCAGCCGCCAGGCGCGCCTTCCATTCGGGTCTGCCGCCTGGGCTGTCGAAGCTGACGCACCAGAGGCTGTCGGCGTTTCCGATGTCCCTGACAGCCCTTCGCCCAATGTGTGGCCCCGCCGCCCTTTGCGTTCCGGCCCGCGCCTCTTTCTTCTCCGGGGCATCGGTCTCGTCAATGGCGAAGACGTCCTCATCGCTTTCTGCCGCGCACCGCTGCTACGGCGTCGCCAGAGCTACCCGCGCTGCGCGCACCCCCAAGAACAGCAAGGAAGGAAGCGGTCAGCTGCAGGGTGTCAACCACCTCGAACGCTACAAGGGAGAGGAAGAGGACGAGCAGAAGGGTGGGGGTGGCAACGAGCAGGAGGACCCATTCCACAGGAGCTCTGGCCCCGGCTACCTGCCCTTCCCCCCGCCCTTCCACACCATCAACGTTGTCATGATTCTCTTCCTCGCGAATGTGCTGTGCTACCTCATCATGAACTTCGGCAATGACGACTGGCGTGACTTTGTGGTAGAGCATTTCACACTGTCACACGAAAACTGGACGCGCATCTACCCCCTCTTCACCAACGCCTTCTACCAAGAGAACATCCTCCAGCTGCTCATTGACTGCTGGCTGCTCTGGCAGTTTGGCGACACAATGCTGGGATTCCTCGGCAACACGCGCATGACCTTCTTCGCGCTGCTCTGCACGCTCGGTGGCAGCGCCATCCACGTGGCGCGGCAGCAGTTTGAGCTTTACTACGGAATGGACGAGCTGGAGGTACGCGGCCGCTGCTACGGCCCAAACCCGTTCATCATGGGCCTCGTGGCGATTGAGGGCCTCATTTTCCGCCATCTTAACTTCATCCAGCAGCCCCCGATCCCCTTCCTCGTGCTGACGGCGTTCGTTATGGTGATTGACGTCTGGCGCATCTTTACAACTAAGCCGGAGGAGCACGGCGCTGCCACCGGCGGTGCTCTCATGGCATACCTCTTCTGGGCCCTGCCGACTCGTATGCTGGGGCTCGACAAGCTGACTGCCACGCTTTGAGTCCGGAAGAACATACGATGGCAGAGGTGAATGAGAGAAAGAACCAGAGGGAGGGAGGGGGGTGGCGCGAGGGGGAAGGAGGAGGAACGGTGACGGCGGCATATATGCCGAATGGCGCCGACATCGAATAGGCGCCGTCCAGCCAGGCGGAGCATGATGACAGCGAAGCCATCGTGTTGAGTGTGGGGAAAATGGGGGGAAGGGGTTGTCGAGGATCACGCCAAGCGGCTTTTTCGTACTTCACCCACCTCCTGCCCCCTCCTCTCCCTCCCACCCACTCACCCATCCCTTCGTCTCCCTTGACATGTTGCCCGTGCGGCTGGCATGCGCCTGTGTGTGTGTGTGGGTGAGCCGACGCGTACTTCACAGTAGCGTGAACGATGGCGTAAAGGCACAAAATGAGGGAGGAAAGGCAAAAATGATGGCGGGAGAGAGCCAGAGAGGGGGAGTAAAGCAGGCCAACAACAAGCTAAACATAAATGCGTGGGTGTGGGTGTGGGTGTGGGTGTGTGTCGTCGAATGAAAAAGAGCGGACAGGCAACGTTGTGGGGTGACGAGCTTAGCTGCTGTGTCCCCTGCACCTCGCCCCCTCCCCTTTCCCGTTGGTCAATGGGTGTAAGCGTACTAAGAAGAAATGAACCGAGCAACAGCCCAACTACACTCCGCGTTGTGGCTCAGCGCGTCTGCGAGTGTCGGCCCCGCATCCCCATGCCACATGCCCCCCTCCTCCCACCCACCCCCACACATGCGCCCGTGTGTGTATGTGGCATGGGGATGCGGGGCCGACACTCGCAGACGCGCTGAGCCACGGAGGCCAAGTCGTGCGTTCGCTGTGGATGCAACCACGTAAGCCTGCCACCTTTTAGCCACTCTTCTCGCTCACCCCTGCTCACATTTCCGCTTCTCCCTCACACACGCGGGCGCGCGCGCTGCGGTGCTCTGCGGGTACGCGGTCGGCTGGGCGGCACACCCTCTCATCGCACTCATCGCCCGAGCCATACTGCAGATGGAAAGGGGTAAGTAGCAGCACCAGCACCGGCACTCGCAGGTGAAATCGGTGGCATCCCCGCTAGTTATCTTACGTCTTGTGTTCGTTAGCCGCTGTACGTCTCCTGCAGGTCCTCTCGTAGTGTTATCCATATCACCCGCATGTAGGCGAGGGAGGCACAACAGCGTGTGAGCTTATTTCGTATGCAGGTGCGGCCTCTACGACTCGCATATGCTCCTTGGACTGCTTACCTATAGTGAGTCGGGAGGTACCCACAGCGAAAGCATCGCGCGAGTGGGTGGACACACACACACACTGTGTCACACCACAGCTGACACAAGCGCGCGCACACGCACTCATTTTTGCAAACGATTCCTCTGAGCGGGGATGAGCTCTCCGCCAGTCCAGCAGCACTCGATGTGGACGCGCCGAGGGAACAACAAACATGACCCCGCCGCTGCTCTCTTTGAGGAGATGAGCCATGCAGCGCGGACAGGGGGCTGCGCGGGTGCTTTGCAAGCGTCTTCGCCCGTGGCGACACCGCTGACGCACGGGCAGCACTTACGTGGCGGTCGCTACGGCAGTGCCATTGCTGAGGCCTCGACGTCTCAACCTCCATTCAGCACAGGCCTGTCGCCGCAGGCAGCTACAACAGCCACGACAGCCTCGTTACCCAGCAGCGGTCACAGGTCGCTGCCATTAGTGCCGCCGGCCCCCCTCTTCCCGACGTCGTCCGCGGCGGCCCCGTACTTCTACGTACGCCCCCTTGGTTCTCGGCAGGCGGCGGTGGGCCAGCACTACTTGAATCGCCAGAGTCGTGGTGGCAGTGATCTGGTAGTGGCAACACAGACGACACACGCATGGGGCCCACTGACGCCATCCTCAGCGTGCTCGTCCCCGTCGTCCCGGTGCAACTCGCTGCCAGGCTTTGCGAATGTCGTTCACTGCGGTGCCCCGCTCAACATTGAAAGCGGCACGGGGCACAATAGCCCAGCCTCTCCGTCAGCGCTGTCGCAGTCCTTCGGCGTTCCCACTGGGCTCGGCAACGGCGTTGGAAGCGGCGCACAAGGGGGATCGCATCTAGTGACGCCCACTGCCACGCGTGACACCTCCGCTGCTGCTGCTGCTGCGCCGGTAGCAGCACCCGTGTACGTGTGGCATAACTCGAGCTCGATGGCAGGAGCAGCGCCATGGCTGCGCTTGCGTCGGCCCGCCAGCGTTGCTGCCTCACCGACGACGTCGCCGTGCGCCCCTGCAACCTGTGTAGGAGGGCGGCGGGGATCGGCGGCAACAGCGGCGGCCGGCAGCGGCGTGAGGACGCCACAGAATCCAGTCAGTAGCGGCGCAGGCATGCTGGCGTTGCCGCCGCACCCCAGTAACCTACTGGCGCTGCCCGAACACGCGCACTTCAGCACCGTCTTTGGGGCAGCTGACGAGGATACCACCCAGCAGAGCCCTAGACTCAGCCTAACGGGGAAAGACGCTGGTGGTGGTAGTGTGCCCGCCATGACAAGAGCTCACTCATACTCGCACCAGCAACAGCAGCTTCTCAGCGATCTTCTCTCCGGTGTCGGCGGCGCTTCGTGCACGCTGTCTGCGCCCCTGCCTCTTACCCTTGTCCCGCCACTGCGCTTTGCACGCGTGGAGGCTGGTGTGTACCGCGGCGCCTACCCCGTCCTGCGCAACTTTCCATATATCCGGCGGCTGCGTCTGCGCACGATTGTGTCGCTCATTCCCGAGCCTCCCACGTACGATCTCAAGTGCTTTGCGGAGGCGGAGCACATCCAGCTGCATCACATCCAAGCCGAACGCGCCAAGGGCGAGGTGCAGCTGCTGCCGTCGGAGCTGAGCGAGGCGCTGCAGCTCATTATTAACAAGGAAATGCACCCTCTGTACATCCACTGTCTCGATGGCCGGTACGTCACCGGTCTCATCATCATGGTGCTGCGCAAGCTGCTGCAGTGGGATGCAAAAGTCGCCCACGCCGAGTTTCAGCGCTTCACCCGCGAGGTGCAGGATGAGGTGGCGTTTATTGCCGACTATACCGGCCCTCTCCTTGTACCGCCACACTTGCCGGCGTGGCTCTGGGGTGGGTCCCTCTATGACGCTGCCACTGGCCAGCAGAAGCGCCTGCCTTCAACGATACGTCTGCGCCTAGCCACCGCGGTCTCCAGCGGAGCCGCAGCCACAGCGGGAGGTGTGGACGCAGCACCTGGTGCTGGCCTTGGTCGAGTTTCTGTGTCCCTGTCTGGGGGCGCATCATCGGCCGTCGGCGCTGCACCCGTGAATAGTCCCCTGGGCACCACGAGCGCTGCCGTGAGCCACAACCCGAAGGGAACAATGCGCGGCACTAGTGGAGATCTCCGTCCACAGGCTGCCGCACCGTGGATGCATGTGCCGCAAGCGGAGCTGGTGGCTGCAGACGGGCAACATTATATCAATGTTGAGCGTCTTCCTGTCGCACAGGCGGCAAGCGGCAGCCCACCGGGCGCTGCGGGGCCGATGTGGATTTCGTTGATGGAGCCCTCATCCATCCCAAGCACCGGCCCTGCGTCTGGGGATGCGCTGCTGCAGCATCAACGGCGGTTGCCCTCCTCCTCCAACAGCAACACCACACCGAGCAAGGGCCCTAGCGCCAGTGGGCTGTTGGAGGGTCGCGTGAGCGCGCTTCTCTGGACGTCGGGGGCGGTAGCCCCGTCAGCGGCGGTCGGCGGCAGCGGCGGTATCCCTGGGGGTGGCCGCGTGAGTGGTAGCTCAGCCGGTAGTAGTGGAGGAAGCAGTGCTGCGGCTGCTGGTAGCAGCGCGAACAGCGGCGGAGGAGCGATGATGGGAGTCAGTGGCCCAGCTGCTACCTCGCCATCGTCCGCGGCGCGAGCGCCGAAGCGTAGCCACTCTTGCTAAATCAAAGTGTGGCCATAAGTGCCTTAGGCGTTGCTAGAAGTCCCTTTGCTGAGGTTGTACGTGCGTCTCTCTGTGTGGGTGTGTGTGTGTGTGGGTGTGGGTGTGTGGGTGTGTGTCCGTTGAGGCGCCCAAACCCCCGTACACGCACACGCCGTGGCGACTGATGTGCAGCATAAAGGGCGCGCGGGCTCTTGTGCGGCCGTATCGAGACCCGAGGACACAGTAGGGCACCACGGACGCAGGGAGGGTGAGAGGAGGAGCGAACGAGAGCTCAACCAGTACGTCTCGTGCAGCCGCGACGGGCTCTGCTGCCACAAACTGGCGCGCACCTCATTTTTCAACTACCCTCCCTCCCTCCCTCCGCTGCTGCTCGCCCCCCCCCCCCCTCTACTCTCCGTTCATTTTGCATCCACAACAAGCGCAAAAAAAAAAAATGCTCCATACATCGCAGTGCGCGCCTCGTGCCCTTTTTTGGCCTGTTGGCCTCCGCCTCTGCACTCGCCATCGTCCACGCGGTGCCTGGGCGGGAGTGTGCCTCCAGGCATGTATGTAGACTCCGCTGTGTAAGTAAGGGTGTCTACCGCTGCCGCTGGTCTGGTCACTGTCATTCGATCTCTTTTCCACAGAAACACCTGCATGTAGCTCACACGCCTACAGGGCACTACCGCACAACCACGTTCCCCCCTCCTTTACCCCTTCCGCCCACCCACCTACTCCCCCCCCCCTCCGCGTGCGCACAAGCCCTCTACTGTAGCCGCTACTCGTACCTTACTCCCTGCCCCTCTTACCACCGTCACCTCTCACTCGGTCTTCTGTATGTGGAAAGGAAGTCAGACGCTGCTCTCCCGCTATCAGCATTGCAATTTTCAAACATGAACTTCACTGCCTCTGACAGAACTCGTCGCTCCGCAGCAGGGACCGACTCTTCCTCTGCACGTGGTCGCCATAATCGTTGCAGTAGCGCCAACGCACGCTGCAGCGGTGACGCTGAGTCATCCGAGCACCGCACCAGCAGCTCGCGACGTCATCATCCTCAGCACCGCTACCAACGCCATCAACAACCGGACGATCGCGAGCTCAGCGAGAGCAGCTTGGCCACCTCCAGCCTCAAGGAGCGTCGAGGTTCACAGGCACAGGAGCCACAGCACCATTCGCTAGACGACACGTCGGCTCGGCGCCTCTCCAGCTCCCAGAGCTCGCGACTGCCACCCCGGAGACATGAGCAGCTTTCATTGACAGACGGATCTGGAGAGCGGCAGGGTTCATTCGCTGCAACGCCGCTTTCGAGCACCGCCAGTGAGATGATGCGAAGCAACAGTGAGTTAGCGAGGCCGAACAGCGTAGCGGCCGTGTTGGCGAAGGACTCAACACCGATCAGCAGTCGCAACGCTGCCGGATGCACCGCAGTGGCGGCGACGGCGCCAGCACCATCGCCGTCCTCGTTTCGCCAGTCGCCACCGTCGTCAAACTTCTCAGCGGAGCCTCCAGCGGTGGAAAGCGGTAATGCTGTGTACAGCATCGCCTCCGCCTCGCAGTCGTCAGCACACCAACCAGCCTCATCACAACTGGAGGCGGTCATCATACTCTCGTCGCCGACCGCGACTTCCCTGGTGTCGCTGGAAGCTTCCACCGCTCAACCCGACAGGAGCGTGCACTCCTGGCAGCAAAGCATCCGCCTGAGGGCAGAGAACCGGCCGCCATCGCTCACCTCCGCCGGCCGCTCGGACCACAGCACTGCACGGAGTGGGCCGCCACCTCCACCAGCCCCGCGGCTGACGTCCTCCCATCGCCTCCACGCAGGCGTCGCAAATCTGGCGCTGTCCTCATCGTCCGCCTCGGTGCGGACGCACGCCAGTGAGGCGGCGTCGCAGACGAGCTCGAAACCGAAGAGGGCGTCAGAGGCCCCGAGTGTGTCCGGCGCCGATAAAGCGTGCAACGAGACCACGGAAGGTGCTGCCGACGGCGGCATCACCCCCGCGCTCCACCCATCTGCCGCAGCCTCGTCGGCTGGTGTGTCAGTCGTGGCAGATGCAGCCGTCACCACGCCTCAACCGCCGTCTGTGCGCTCACGCACATCGTCCACGGTGGTTGGGGTAGAGCGCAGGAGCGGCCCCTCAGTGTGCCCTGAAGGAGGGGAAGCGTCTAGCACGGCAAGGAGTGCGGCAAGCTCGGTGCACCAGCAGCTCCTGCCGAGGGGTGACTCGTACCAGGAGAGCCAAAGCCGCCCTCGCCACGGCAGCGGTGCGCGTCTGCCGTCTCCAGCCTCGGCATCGCTCACGCCAGCGTCATCCGTTGCCTCCACCTCCCCCCTCAAGGCTTCAGGGCAGCAGGCCAGTCAACGCTCCTTTCGTGCGGTGGCGTCGCTATCGTCGCCATCCGTGGCTGATGCACCCGCACCGAGCAGAGCCCGTGGCTCTATGACTCCTCGATCCTTGAATGACTCGCGCCGCAGCGCATCACCGTTGCAGCGGCGCAACTACCAAGTGAGCGTCACCAGCCACGCCACGACAGCCGTTGAGCCCTTCCGCCTCAGCACGGAGTGCCGCAGCACAATCCGGCGTACGGCATCGCCTTGCTGCGCATCTCGAAACCCGCTTGCCGAGGTGCCTGCGCAAGAGCTGCAGCGGGTAATAAACTTGCCGCGCCAGGTACACACCGCTCCCGGCATCTCGCGCCTGGACATCACCTTCGAGGAGGACGCGAAGGAGCTGTACAGGCAGACGCATCTTGTTGATCCACTCCTGCTGCGCCGCCCCGGGCGGCGCCAATTTTATATCCCTGAGCAGGCAGACCTGTTTGGGATGTACCCGGAGCCGCTGATGACAATGGACGAGGACGGCAACGAGGTCATCGCGCACCTCGCGCCGATCCCGATCCAAGGTCAGCGCTGCGTACAGCCGAAGCGGCGATCCAGCGCTGTGTCACCAAAGAGCAGCGCTGATCACGACACCAGCGACAAATCTGCGTCGCCGCCACCGATGGCCCCTGCCCCCAGCGTCCAGCGCGGGAAGGCTACCGGAACTGATGCACCGGAGGGCAGGAACGGCGAGGGGGCGGTGGTTCGCCCCGGCCGCAGTCTCTCCAGTTTCGTTGCCGGGTACGGTGAGGAGGCGGCAGCGAAGGGCAGTGGTGGACTCACACCGCCGCGTAGGCGCGTCATCAGCGAGATTACCGCGTCGTACCGACGTAACATGGCGGCCAACACGGGACTCACCGGCCATAGTCGGCGCGAGTCACTCAGGCCCAACTGTCTACCCTTACCGGGCGGCCCAGAGACGGCATCACCGGCATCGGTGAGGTTATTGTCGCCTGACGTGATGATGGCGGTAGTCGTCTCCCAGACCCCGAGTCCGTTTGCCCCCATGCAGCCCACGCCGTCCTCAGATACGAGTAATGTCATGCAAACCTCGAACAGTGACCACGAGTATGCGCAGTCGATAGCAGCGCGCCCGGCGACCGCAGTCGTACCGCTGCAGGATCAGCATCAGCAGCAGCAGCAGCGTAGAAACGACGTAGTGGTGTTGAGTAAAGTTGAGGAGTACAGCCGCCGTGTGCAGTCGGTGACATCCATCACGATACCCGCGCGGACATTCCCCGTGACAGCGGAGGTTGTTCTTCAGCCCTCCTTGGCGGCTAGGGCAGGAAACCACTGCAGTCACAGCCAAGGCATCTCCATGCCAGTGAAACCGGCCGTGGTCGCACCATCGACGCGCGTCAGTACCAGCACTGCAGTGCAGCTCGATGCGACGTCCATGGCGACGGAGCGGCGAAGCCGTCGAGCGCGCGGCCATGAAGGAGCGGAGAACGGGGCAGAGAAGGCACCAGCGTCATCTTTGGCCGCCATCGCCTCTCCTCCCAACGAGGCCGCCAATCGCAGGAGTAGCAGCGACAGGGCTGGCCCCAGCGCCGCTCCTGTTGCTGCTGGTGCTCCCAGAGAGCCGAAGAAGACACCAAGGGACTCGCACCGAAGCTCAGCAACCTCGAAGTCAGCTTCCCTGCCGCGGCAGGCGGAACAGCTTCAACCTGCTGAATCAGAGGCGCTGGCAGCCACCGCCTCACAGCCGACGGCACCGACGCCCAAGACGGCGGCGTCGCGGGCCGCCGTAGATCGGTCACCTGAGCTGCAGATCCTGACGGCACGCCGACACGTAGACCCGAGTCCCGTACCGATATCCCCGCTGTCCGAGTCGTCGTCGCAGCCGCAGCGCGCAAGACAGGTGATGCAGGGGCCCAAGTCGACGCAGGAGATGTGGGTGTCACCAGCCGCAGCAGCAGCGTCGCCGAGCATCTCCTCATCTGACGCATCACCTTCCCTGCCCCCACCGCTACGAGCCAAGCCGACAGCAACAGCCAGCAGTGAACCCGACAAGCCATCAGCACCACCCAAAGGCAATGCTGCTGTGCAGGCACGGCGCAGCAGCGATAGGGTAGTCACGTCGAAGGATGACGATAGCTGCCGCCAGCACAGCGGCAGCCAGGGTCGCGAGTTCAGCACCACGGAGGAGGCGGCGACAGAGGCATCTGCAACTCCGGATCGCTGTCCGCGGGTATCGAAGCGAGTGTCCGCGCTGTCGGCAATCTCGACGTCATTGGTGCCGTCGATGTCTATGTCGGTCACGTCCCCGTGCGTCGCTGACTACGCTGCCGATGGGCACCGCGGCGGCTTCCGCGAAGCCCCGCTCGTCTCCGATAACAGCACGCAGACGGAGTTCGTCTTTGTGCTGGACAACATGCAAGGCCGTCAGGTCCAACAGCGTCAGCAAGAGCAGCTGGCAATGAGTCTGCAACTCACGCAGCTGCAGCTCCAACAGAGGCTACTGCAGATGCTTGACGCAGGCAGCTACGTTCCATACGCCTCCACCACTGCCTCTACGCTGCAGGTGTTACCGAGTCCGCAGCCGGACACCTCAGCAAACACAAGTCCTCCAATGCAGCGAGATCAGCGCGCTGCTGGCATCTCAACCGGCATCTCCCCGACCCGCCAGCGGCGCGGCTACGTAGTGAACAACTCCAAAGGTGTGCGAGATGCGCTGTGGTGGGCAAACTAGCGTGTCAGCGAAGGTAACGGTGTCCGCGCATGTATGCGAGTCGAAGCGCACTGTTGTTCTCTACGTGAGTGAGTGTGGGTGGTTTGATGCTTTACTTTTTTTCCATTCGCTGTACTAGAGAGCCCCTCCCCTCCCCTTCCCTTCCCTCCCCCCACCCTCCGTGGTTTCTCTCTTGTCGAACGTAGTGGCCCATGCCTTGTCTCTGCCTTATGCGTGGGCCCCTCTCTCTATGGAGGCGGATATGCATGTGTGATAAAGAGAGGGGTGGGTTGTTCGTGCGCGCGTTGGTTTGCCCCCCCTCTCTCTCTCTCTCTCTCACCGCGTGTCCATGAAGGCTCACACACGCATTGAAAGACGTAAGCGGTAAGGCTAATTATGGCGAAGAACGGGAAAGGCTTGACGATGCAGCTGGCACACCCCCATCACCTCGCTCACACCTGTTCTCCCCAACCCCCCCCCCCTCCCGCCCCTTCTCCTCTTGCGCTCTGCTCAGACCATCGGAGCAATGCCCCTTGTGGGACCTTCGGGCTGCCTGGGTGCACTTTTAGCCTACTTTCCGTGTACATCGCAGACGTGTTGGGGTAGTGGCGATGTAGGGGAAGAGGGGGAGAGTTGCGAGCGCAGCTTCTCTGTCATACGTGAAATGTGTGTAGGTGTGTGTGGGCGTGTGTGTGCGTGCCCTGCTGGCACTGCCTTCCTCCGACGTGCAAATCTGCATCGCATTGCGACCCCCCACGCGTTCCCCCAACCCTTCTCCTCTCATCCCACTTCTTTTCCGCTCTTTCGCTCTCGCTCTCTTCATCCACGTACACGCGTACGTCTTTGCCGTCACGACAAGGTCGCCAGCAGCAGAAAGAGAAACAGAGGAAGGGCACCCGCGGTGCCCTCACAATACCCCCGTTGCTGTCTCGCTGCCCTGACGTACGTGAACGCGTGAATAGGACAGCGCTCCATCTCTGCGTCCCTGCGCAGCGACCACCTTGAAGGGTACAAGCCGAAGCCGCTCCTCATTCTCCTTCTCATCTCTCTCGCCATCGAAAGCGGTGCCTCGCTTCCCCATGCGCGCCTCTGCCGCAGCTGCGGTGGCGGCGGTACGTGTCGACTTGCGGACGCTCCACACGACGACTCGTGTCGCTGGCGACGGCGTCGGTACGGCATCGCACGCCGCCCACGCGTCGGCACATCTCGCTGCTGTTGCACCCTCACCCCACTCTGGTCTCACCCTGCCTTCTTTCATGCGCGGTGGTACGTCGCCCGCTACTTTTACCACCCGCACTCAGAGTGTTGGTCGCTGTGGGTGTGCAGCTGCGGGCGAGCAGCACCGACTCTGCAGTACTGCCGGCAGCTCCAGCAACAGCAACTTCGCGAGTGGAAGTTGTCCGTATATGCCTGGGCAAGCGGTGCAGGAGACGTACCCGATCATCCAGCTTCCCGCACGCTCACTGTGGTGCCGGCAGTACGCACTGGACCCTCGACAGGTGGCTCAGGGCGAGTACGCCGGGCTCATCTCCCAGGTGAAGGAGGCGCGACATTACTACCAGTACCCATCGATGAGTGCGCCGCAGACGGGGTGGAATGTGCAGATGTTCACCCTCTTCGACGACTCGATCTTTATCAACCCAGTCAACCTCGATGAGGAGGCCTGGCGAGCCGAAGCCGCGCAGCGCGGCATGTCGTGGGTCGACTTTGAGGAAGAGAAGATGCGCGAGCTGCGCGTTGGGGGGCTGACCGGGTTTGCCTGGGAGCCGTGCGCGAGCAGCGGGTTCCTGCTGCACTACATTGAGCGCCCGCTAACAGTGCGGGTGCAGGCGTTGGATGAGCACGGTGAGCCGTTCACTGTGACGCTGGACAAGATGCGAGCACGGATGGCGCTACATGAACTGGATCACCTCCAAGGCGTGCTCTTCACGCGGCGCGTGGTGGACACGGACCACGTCGTTCCCATGGAGGGCTTCGTGACTATGAGCGACTGGAGCGACGACTACCCCTCGCTGGAGGCACGCAGCACGTTTCTTTATACCATCTTCACACCACCCTATCACTTTGTTTCCGACGCTGTGCCGGATGGTAACCTACTGGACCGCAAGTTTGAGGACGGCATCTACCCCGGCTGTGTGCAGGATCGCCAGCAGCGCATCGAGCTAACGGCGATGGCGGAGATTCAGCGCAATGCCTGGCGAAGGGAAAAGGCGAAGCGGGAAGAGAGCGACCGGCAGCGCAGCCATGGAGATGTGCCAGCAGAAGAAGAGGACGGTAGCGATGCCGATGCACCAGCTGCGTCAGCACGCACATGTAGCGCTGAGGCGAAATGATAAGGGGGGGAAGAGAGAGAGAGAGAAGGCGAGAAAAGAGGGAGGCAGGACGACACACCGCGTGTATGCGTGGATTTCGGTTTAGTATACGTCAGAGGCATTTGTTTCCCTCCCTCTCCCTCTCCCTCTCTCTCTTCCGCCCTTGTCGCTGATGCCCCCGTGATGGGGTAGAGGAGGAGAACTCACACACCAGTCGCAAGGGGGGAGGGGGGTGGTGCATACAACCGCTGGTATACAACGTGCGCGAAGGAGCGTCAGCTGCTGCAGAGCACCTCAATCATCGCTGGAGGCACTCCTGTCATTCGACGCCTCCCTCCCTCTCCCTTCCTTCCCCACCCCCTAAACACAGAAGCGACTCGCCTCCAACTGTTCTGCATCAGCGCAAAGCTGCTTTGTTGTCCGAGCACGAGCGGCCAAGCACGCCGATGCAGCGAGAAGAGGAATCCACGCACAGACCCACCGAGTGGACCTGTGCGTGGATTCACGCCGACGCCTGTCTCACGCGATACCGTCTTACTCACCTCCCGTACGTAGGTCTTCTATGTCTCTCTCTCTCTTGGGTGCTTACTCCTCCCGGCCGCTTCTCTCCACCAACCCTCCTCCACCCACTTTGACATCCACAACACATACGTGCAGTCAGTGAACGGCATCGCTCCGGCATTCGTGTTTTGGGGGGATACCCGATCGGACGTCTTCACCTCCTCCTCCCTCTCTCCTGCCTGAGGGCGCAGTAACAGGCACTCACCCATCCACCCCACACACACAATGGCTCACAAGAAACAGGCATGGGCGAAGCGAGTGAAGAAGGAGCGCTTCAAGAAGAAGTACCTGACGCGCATGCAGGCGACGCGGCTACTCCAGATGGAGTCCATTCAGTTCCGGCGCCTGTGCATTCTCAAGGGCGTCTACCCCCGCGCCCTCACCCGCAGCAAGCAAAAGCAAAGCGGCAACGAGAAGCAGTACTACCTCGCCCGCGAAATAAAGTGGCTGGTGCGCGACCACATCGCAGAGAAGATGATGACGTACCGGGCTTGGGAAAAGAAAGTGAAGCGGGCGGAGGCGATGGGCCGCGCCGACGACCTCAAGGCGCTGCAGAGCTCACGCGTGAAGCCGCGCCACAGCCTGGTGGCGACGATTAAGGAGCGCTACCCGTACTTTATCGACGCCATTCGCGACGTGGACGACGCCATGTCTATGATCCACATGTACGCGTTCCTTAGCCCGGAGATCAAGTCGGAGAGCACCATCGAGATACACCACTCCCTCACCTCCGGCCTGAGTGAGAAGGCCAAGGAAATGTGCCATCGTTGGAACCGCTACATCGCACGCGCACACGTGCTGACGAAGGGCTTCATCTCCATCAAAGGTTATTACTACGAAGCAATCATCAAGGGTGAGCGGGTGCGGTGGCTATGCCCGCACGAGTATGCTCACCGCTTCCCCCCGGGCATCCAGCAGTATGTAATGCTCAGCTTCCTTGAGTTTTACCTGGAGATGATGAAGTTCGTCCTGTTCAAGCTCGAGTCGGACCTAGCGCGAGATGAGGCGGACCGACTGGCAATCGAAGATGAGGAGGGCCTTACGCGCGCAAACGCTGAGGACTTTGCGAGCGGTGCGGCGCTGGCTGTATTAGACGTGGGGGCTAACCAGGCGCAGGCCAAGGTAAAGGAGGCGGAGTCGAAGCGGTCGCTGATGGAGGAAGAGCTGCTCAAGGTCCGCGAGCTGTTCCGCGGGCTGACCTTCTACATCTCGCGCGAGGTGCCTGCGAAGCACTTCGCGCTCATCATTAATGCGTGCGGCGGCCGCGTAGCGACCGACTACGTGGCGTCGAACATCACTCATGTCGTCGTTGACCGCCCAGCGCTGCCGCCAGGGTGGCAACAGCACGACCAGATGGAATATGTGCAGCCGCAGTACATCTTTGACTGCCTGAATGCACGGCAGATGCTCCCGGTGACGGGCTACCGCATCGGCGAGGATCTGCCGCCGCACGTGTCGCCCTTCTCCGTCTCCATCACGAACTCCGCCGAGGACAACGCGGCGGTGGAGCAGGTGAAGAAGGACCACCCGAGGATTGTCGGCTACGTGCCGGCGCGCGTGCATGAGATTCGAAAGCTGATCAACCCGTCTTACTCTCCCGTCGACCCAGAGGGGAAGGTGGCGCAGCTGGAGGACGAGTATAGCGACGAGGAGATGCACGTGGCGGTGCCGGAGATGGACATGGAGGACGACGTCTCGCTCTCTGGCGACGAGCTTGCCGAAGCGCGCAAGAAGCCAGGGTGGCAGGAGGAGGAGGTCACCGAGGAGGTGCAGCGGCCGAAGCTGTCGGCCTTTAAGGTGAAGAAGCAGCGCGAGATGAACCTGATGAACGCGCCGACGAACGAGGTGGTGGCGCGGCGGCGGCAGGCACTGCGCAAGGCACAAGAAAAATTGCGCCAGTCAGAGACACCCGAGGCACGTCTGCAGCGCAAGATGAGCGACGTGAAGCGCCAGGAGGCGGTGACACGCAAGATGCAGCTGCAGGTCGCCCGCAAGAAGGCCGCACGCTTTTACAAGATGGTCAGCGGTGTGGTTCAGGGCACGGCAAAGAAGGCCGCGACCCTGGAGGCGAAGGCGAAGCACATTGCCGAAGGAAAGCTGCACAAGACCGAGGATGGCAAGGGACTCGTCAACGCGCGGCTAGCGGCGCGGCGGCAGCGGGCGGAAGCGAAGGGCAAGAAGCTCAAGGAGAAGAAGGCCGACAACCCATACAAGAAGCTGCCCAAGTGGGTTCAGTAGAGCTCTCTCACTACACACGAGTTGCAGATACATACGTCTACAGAGGGGGGGATGGGTGTGGGCGTGGACGGGAAAGGCCTAAGCAGCGGCGCTCTCCCTTGTTCTTCAATAGGCTCCAGATATTCGCCTCCGTCGTCACGCATCCCCCATGTCTGCGCCTACATGAGTGTGGGTGTCGGCCCCCCCCCCTCCCCCCCTCTCTCTCTTCTGTATTTCAGCTGAGCTCTGCGTTTTTCGGCGCCTCCTCTCGTTGAGGCATCAACGGACGAGCAGGTGCGCCGGCCAGCCGCGGTTCGGTGCTGCGATGCAATGCGCCATCTTCCTTTCCGCTGCCTTTCTTGTTTACTCCGTGTAAAAGTGACGGCGGAGGAGATGAAACAACGTAAAGAAGAGCGGCCGAGCACGTACCCCACATGCGTTGAAGCTCCTCTCTCTCTCTCTCTTTCTCGCCCTGCTCGCGTCTGTCCGCCTCCCCCGCCCCTCTCAAACTCTTACAAAAATGCGAGGAAGGCGTCTGTGGGAAACCAGCGAGTGAGAGAGAGGCGTGACCCATGAAAGGGGAGTTTCACAGCCGCCCATGATGATCGCGTTTCATGTGTGGGTGTATGCGTGTCCCACACATGCCTTGTCTCTCCCGCTCGATTCTGTATCGTTCTCCTCTTCTATCCCTTTAGCAACGCAGGGCAGCGTCGGTGGAAAGAACGGAGGAGAGGGAGAGGACTTGCCCTGCCCTCTCCCTCTCCTCCTGCGTCTCCCGCTAGTCCACACACTGCGAGAGGCATACTACTCTCCCTCTCGCCCCCCCCCCTTTCTGGAGCGGTATGGGTGCGTGTGTGTGGTGGGGGGGGGACCTTCATCTGTATAACATCAGCCCTTTAAGTGCGCATCTACTAAAGACGCCTTTTCCTCTGATAAGCGATCAAACACACCGAGACGGATAGAAACGAACGCGAAGTTCCACCGGGGGAGGGGAGGGAGGCCGAGCCACCGCGAATTCCTCGACGTGCGAATAACTGAGCAAGTGGGGCGCGAAGGGGCGGGATAGAAGGGGGGAGTGGCAGGCAGACAAGGCCCCTCCTCCTTTCCGCCTCTGACGGCCCCGCACTGGTCACTCTTGTGGGTTGTACGCCCGTCACTTCTGCAGTGAAGTAACGAGGAGGACTGCTCCTCCACCCGCCTCCCTCCCCACCCTTGAAGGCGCGCCACTGCTGCCCTTCTCGTGCTCTCCTCTCTCTCTCTCTCTCTCCCACACCCCTCTCTGTGGGTTTCCCGCCAAAGTACTGACGCGCTACTCCACCCGCTCGCTCACTAACTTTGCACCTCTCCCTCCCTCTGTCCTCCCATCCTCTGCCGCGTCGGCTGCTGCTGTCGTCCCTCACGAAATAGCCCCTCCCCCTCCCCCTCCCCCTCCCCCACCGGCCACACCTCGCCAAAGTGTCCTTTTTCTGCAGTTGTCGTGCTGCGCGTGTGTGCCTCTCTCTCTCTGTGTGCCAGCGTGCAACTCAGCTGCGCTCCACCACCTCCTCCTCCTCTTGCTCTGTATTGCGCGCGTCACTCAACAGCTCTTCTTCCCCTATTTCCATCATGATCGATCCCAGCTACGATAAGGCGCGGAAGCCTTACGTCCCTATCGACACCTGCAGTCCGGGCGGGACGTGGGTGGAGGAGCGCCGGTACAACCACGTGCGGCCCACCGTCACGGGAGCGGCCACGGCGGCCACAGAAACCGACGCGAGAGGTGCCTCCTTGCGGACTGCAGAGAGCTTGACGGCAGCGGACCGTCGCCCGTGTCGAGTGCTCTGCGGTAACTGGCAAGAAGAAGATGCACTGGAGCGCGACCTGCTTGCGATCCAGGAGGCCCAGCAGCAGCTTCAACAGAGCCGCGTGGATGGCGAGCCGCTGACGTCGTCCTCGGCGCCGGTGCAACACATGCAAACATTCCTCAAGTCCGGCTGGAGCCCGGCAGCCACGATGGAAGTCATCACACAGAAGCCCAACGGCATCTACACGGGCGGCCACACGAGCACGCCGTACCTGACGTGCGACTCGCGCCATCCGGCCATGCGCGACCTGAAGTCGACCTACCGTGTAGACTTCAGCAGCACGAGTAGCGATGTGGCATCGCTGCGGCGGCCGGACTTGGGGGTGCGCAGCCAGAGGCTGATGGAGCAGACGAGGGCGGCGGCGAAGGAGATGCAGGCTGCCAACGTGCGGGCGCACCAGGAGCAGCTGCTGCTGCGCGAGGCGAGCATGAAGTGGATGAGTCGCTCCAGCGGCCCGAACATCTCCGAGTACCGCGCGACTATGTGCGACGAGAACGCGGTGCTGCCCGTAGTGGAAGAGCTCTCGCAGGAATACCTCAGCGACGAGCCCATCACTCTCTACACCGGAAACCCGAAAACTGGCAAGACAATGGTGGTTCACGGCAAGACGCCGGTCGACCCAGTGAGCTCGTCGCGCTTCGGCAAGCACTCCCACTTCACTGAGTTTAAGTATGCCTATTAGATACATTTCGGGCGCAGTGTGCGCTACTTTGAGAGAGGAAGTGGGGGCGAGAGAGAAGTAGAGGGGGGAGGCGATAAGTTCTGGAGCGCACGTGTGTGTGTGCGTGTGTGTGTGTGTGTGTGTCTCCCGTTGCTGAGTTACAGCACACTTGAGGTATGGGGCTCTTCTTTCCCTCCACCTCCCCGATGCCCCCCTCCCTCATCGCCTCCACCAGCACCCTCTCCTCTGTTGTGTGGGTGTCCTTCCATGTATAGCAGCGCCGCTTCGGCCACCCTCCTTGACGCTTGTGCTGTTCGTTGGCGCGTTCCTATGCTACTGCAGCCGCACACGTCTCTCTCCCCCCTCCTCCTGTCACATGTGCCCCGCACGCCGCCGGCTCCTTCTTCCGCCTTCTCCCCCTGCACTTGGGTCGCCGGGTGCTCCTGTGTCTCTGGCAGGGTCCATTACGTCTGCTTCTCGATGGTGTTTTCAGTGGAGCTACCTGTCTGTCCACCTCTCTCTCTCTCTCTTGTGCGTGCGTGTTGGTTGGTGTCCACTGCCGCTGAGGCGTGCGGTGCACCCGCGCGCGCGTCTTTGCTATGTACGGACGCATGTGTGGAGGCGTGTCAGACCTCCCCCCCCCCCCACTTGGACTACGCGCGAACGCATGTCTCGACAGCTGCGCATGCACCCTGCGTAGAGTCTGCCTCTCCACCTCTCTCCCCCAAAGGAACCCTTCAGCACTTTCTCCTACCCGCTGAACAGCATAAGCAGCACATCAGCATGCACAGACACGTGGACAGGCATCCCCCATCCCTTCCGCTGTCGTGCGTGGCCCCACGCCCCCCCCCACTGCGTGGAGTACCATCGACGCTGGCTCCTGCCGTGTCCCGTATCTTCGGCCTGGGGGCCTCACAAAGCATAAGTGATGACGACGCCTTTTCCTCCTCCGCTGTTCCGCCCACTCTCTCTCTCTCTCTCGACTTCAGCGTGGTGGCCTCTCCCCATCCCCGCCCCTCCCAACCCTCTCGCCTCTCCGCCCCACAGAAACACACAGACATTCCTGCAAGCGCATTGACATTCGCGACTCATCAGCGGTGGTCTCTCTCTCTAGTACCCCGCCTCGACTGTCTGGGCTGCGCGCTCGCGCTCCCTCTCCCCTCCTTCTCCTCTGGTGGTGAAGACACACAGACACACGCACACCACGTAACTTCATAGTCCTCCAGCTGGCAATCTGCTCCTCCTCCCCCCCTCATCAACGACACACAGATAATGGGGAACAATGTCTCTGTGCTGCTTCAGGACAACGCGCCGGTGCCGAGCATCGTCGTATCGACCCAACACGAGGTGCGCGCCAGCTCAGACCTCGGCAATGGCGACGGCGGCGCGAGCGAGCCGAATCAGCCGTCGTTGCTGTCGGTAGGCAGCGTGGTGGAGCGGTGCCCAACGATACGCGTCATGGCGACCAACAAAGCGCACGAGCTTTTAGGCGGCAGCGGCTCAGCCAGCGTCACCCGGGAAGCGATGTGGTCACCGCCACCATCGCCGTCACTATCAGCGGAGGAGCAGCCCGTGTTGCTAGTGGAGGACTGTGCGGCCCCCGATACCTTCACCAGTTCGAGCACGTACGTGCCAGTGCTGAACGCCATCTTCGCCTACGTCGAGGAGCACAGAAATGTTTGCCCAGCGCCGGCCGACGCACAAAGAGGCAGCAGCAGCAGCAGCAGGGCGGTCTGCCCTATCGGCATCGAATTTGACCCGACGCTGTACCTTGGGGAGCGACTGAGCAGGAGCGAGACACGCGCTGACTTCGCCGAGTACTGCGAGCTCTTCTTCACACATCTCATCATCGCGCTCGAGAGCGCTGCAAAGAGGGCGCAGGCGGACGCCTCACCAGCAACGATGTCGACGCCCTCCTACGCGAGAGCCGCACCTGGGGTAGGGACCGCCGAGGGTGTGCCACCGCGGCTCGCTATCCTGCACCTGGACGCGCGCTCGTGTGGGCTCGACGACACGACAGGGCCGTGGCTCGCGTCGTCGCTGATAATGCGCGCCGTCCGTCGCACGCGCCCCTACGCAATCGTCTCCGCCCGTGCGAGCGTGGCTGGCGGCGGCGAAGACGGGTTCATGTCGTACTTTTCGCCAGGGGTCAAGGCGGATATGATGTGGGCATCGTTGCAGCACGTCCTGCTCACGCACAACAGCATGTCCCTCCAAGGCATCAAGGCGGTCCTGGAGAACCTGTTGGCAGAAGACGCCATGCACGACGTCCTGCTCCAGCAGCAGGGTATCGACGTCAAGGCACAGAAGTCAATGGAGGTGATGAGGGCTGTCACGCAGGGCTGCCTGTTCCCTCGCCAAACCTCGCAGCTCCTGCCAGAGCTGTATCTTGTCGATGTGCGCCACAATCAGTACAGCGATGCTGAGGTGCTGATGTTTCAGCAGATTATTCGTGACTCCGCTAAAGACGAGCCAGCGCGCACACAGGGCACCGGCACCGCTCTACCGTCAGAGATGCCGGCGCCAACCCCAGGTCCAGCGCCGTCCGCTTCGTCCTCCTCGACAGTTTTTGCCGACACTGCCGCGGTGCCACCACAGCAATCACCGGAGGGGAGCAGCAGTGCCTCTCATGTCTCACCGACCGAATATAGCCAGGCAGACACCGACAATTACCACAACGCTGCCCATTCCTACGTGCAGTCACCACTGTTGCAGGAGCAGCAGCACACTGCTGCCGAACAGACCAGTGCCACACCGACTGGTACACCTACTGTCGCTCTTGCAGTCAACCAAACTCGCTGGCCAGGCAAGAATCCTCCGCAGTGCTACGTGTTGCAGACGCCGCGCAGCAAGCACGACGACACGTATGGGTATGCAAACCTGCCCGGCGAAGTCTCCAGTGGACAACTCGGGAACAGCCGCGATGGCGCAGCTCCAGAGGCCTCCTTCGCATCAAACCCCTCCAGGTCCATCACCCCGTCACAGGTGTTCTCCTTAGCGACGCCGCCTCTCACGCCACGCGGTGAGTTGCGCAAGGCCCAGCCGGGGCACCGCCCCTCGGGTATCCGGGTGCGCTCCCGTCAACTCTCACCCGAAAGCAGCCGGCGGTCTGACCTCACCAAGGTGGACGTCTCCGCGACAGCGATTGATAAGGTGCCAGATGGCCTCGTCATGAGTCGCAGCGCCCGCATATTGCGCAGCCTCTCCCCTCACTCCGAGTTGCGGGTGAAGGCGCCTGTCGCAACCTCCTCGACACCCGCAACACAGCAGCAGACCTCGACACCCCAATCCCCAGGCGTGCTGAACACTCGCACCCCTGCATCCTCTCCGCACCGCGTTGACACTGAAGTGCTACAGCGGACCTACAAAGTGCTGAAGGCCCAGCTGTCGGAGGGCGCGAGTAAGGCACCAGTAGCAGCGACGCCCTCGCAGTCAACAACACGGCGGCAGCGCATGCCAACCCCGCGATCGCCACGGCTGAACTGTGGGAAAGCTGAGCTAGGCGGCGCCGAGGTGGAGCTGCAGAACCTGCCGCTGCACCAGCACCACCGTCCCAACCTCCACCTACAGCACCATTTGTGGCAGAGGGGCACCCGAGGTGATCACAGCCCCAGCAGCGGTCGCGCAGAAGACGAGCTGTGGATAGATGAGGTCTACACGCAGAGCCATGGCCGCGGCACTTCTCCAGATCTCGGCACAAGTAGTCGGCGGCGGTACTACGGCATCCCAGCCCTCGCCCCGCCGGTGCCGCCCTTCGCCTCCTCCGCGCGCGCCCCTACCGCCATGTTGGCAGCTGGTCTGCGCAAGTGTCGCGAGACCCCACCCCAGGTGGCCTCGCGGTGGGCGTCCCCGGCATCGGCGCGTCGGTGGCTCAGAACCACCTATGAGGACATCAAGAGACGCGTCATCTCACCGCGTCATCTTCACAAGGAGCGGCTGGAGATGGCACAGTACGAGGCCGCAGCGGCCGCCGAGACACGGGCTAGGGAGTGGATGCGCAAGTGCTCGGTGCAGCTAAGTTCGTCGGGGCTGAACAGCGAGAGCAGCCACTCTGTCTCCGCGCCGCAGCACCCGGTACGCCAGCCGAGCCCATCTCTACAGGTGGAGAGCGGGGTGACGTGTGGGGAGCATCCCTCTCTCTCAGACCTGCTGTCTCCCTCCCCGGTGCCGCAGCGGCCAGCAGCAGAGCTAGGGGTGGAGGCGGAGGCCACCTCATCAGTGAGGCCGACGGACCTCAACGGTGAGTCGGCAAGCGCGCACACAAGCAGCGCTCATGAGAAACCTCATGCAGACGCCGCAACAACACCCAGCGCTGAGCAAGACTCGCCAGCATTGCAGTACCACCGGCCATCCACCGAAGCGCCGATGACCACCATCCCCACCAAATTCCGCCTGTCGACAGCGCTGCCGCCGCACATCGCGCCGCGTGGAACCGTGACAAGCCAACTGCGCAAGGTCATCAAGCAGCGCCAACGCCGCTTTTCTGAAGTGGAAGAACACGAGAATACGTACCACGCCAGAAACTGGCAGCCGCAAACGAAGCATCGGCCCACTAGCGTCACGGCTGCAATGCGCGCGCCGTGGGCCCAGCCGGAGGAGATGGCGGCGGTGCTGTACGATCAGAAGCGGCGTGCGATCGCCAACTCCCTTCGTGGCGACGCGGCCCCCCAACGGGGGTGGGACCCGTCAGTACATAGTGCCAGCCGCAATGAGAGCCTCGCTCTGGCGCCAGCGCAAGTTCAGGGATTGTGGAAGCCTGCCACGGTTGTGTCCACACCGGCGTACACCGAGCACGGCAGGGAGCCGGTGCACATGAAGCTGCGCACCCGCGGACGGGCAGCCTGCTGACCTAGCGGCGGCAATGCGGTGGATGGGAGTGAGAGGGAGAGGGTGGGCGCAGGGAGCCGTCGACGGAAGCCTTGTGCCGGTCATGTATACCCTTGCTTGTGCAGTTGTGTATTGTGCGTGAAGGACAGGCGGCACACCCAAATCTGAAGATGGCCCCTCCCTCCTTCCTGAGCTTCTCAGGGCTTACTTGCATGTCGGTTATAGAAAAGATACAACTCTAGCAAAGAGGCCTCAGTGCGTGTGTGTGTGTGTGTCCGTTGCGGCAACGATCCGAGCCATCCATTTCTGCCTTGCTGGCGGCCGTGGTTGCCGCTCACTACACACGCGAATGAAAGGAGGGCGGTAAGTTGGAGGAGTCCCCCCCCTCCCCTCCCCGAGAACGGAAGCGGCAGAAACAGCGCGGATCAGTGCTGGCGTGGTGCCACCAGCTTGTAGAGGTTTGTCTGGCGGTATCGCTGTGATTGGGCAGGCAGGCGCATCCGCACCTTCCCTCTTGGCTCTCCCTCTCATTCGATGCACACACACACACACACACACACACACACACGCGTAGCGGTACAGGTGGTTCTGGGGATGCCCAACATTTCCTCGCGTATCGGTGTTTTTCGTCGCTGCTGCTGCTTACTTAATGGGCAGGAAACGAGGCAGCGAAGGGCTCAACGGCCCACCCGCCTCTCACCCCTCCCTCTACCGTACCTCTTCTCTCTCCTTGCCTCTCCCCTCACTCCCCTGATCACGCCATCGTAAGTCATACCGACAAGCGCGCGCCTGTCTCTTGCCCGGTTTGAGGGGTCTTCCTCCCTCCCTCCCTCTGCTACTGGGCCGCTGTGGTTTTCATATTGTGTGTGTGTGTGTGGAGATAGAGAGAAAGTGGCGTGCGTGGTTGTTTCTCGCCTTTGCTTCGATGTACGATGTTTCCTCGTCGCTGCAGTGGTGAACTCTACGAGGTGCTGGGGCTTCATGCGCAATGCACCACAGCCGAGATTTCGCAGCAGTACCGCCGTCTCGCCCTGCGCTACCACCCCGACCGCAATGCAGGCGCAACTGTCGCGCAGTTCCAGCGGATTGAGGAGGCCCACCGTGTCCTCAGCGATTTGCGGCAGCGTCAGCTGTACGACACCGTCGGCCGCGAAGGCCTGAAGCAACTCGGTGACTATGGCGGTGGAATGCTGGGCAGCCTGCTGCTCGCCGTTGGCAACGTCGCCGCAGGATGTCTCCTCCTTGGCTTCATGACAGCGGCGCTCTTTATCTCGCTGCTCATCAGTTGCTACAAGATCGACGCCCCGGAGGAGTGGCCCTCGTGGGGTGTCGTGCTCATCCCTGTCTGGTGCTTCCTACCGGTGCTGCTTCTGGCCAGCCTCACAGTGATGGTGGCGAGTGTGCGTCGTGGCATGTACATCCTGTTGCTCCCCAGTGTACGTCTTCTTCTCTGCATCGTCATCGCGGCGACAACGGCGGCCGCGCTCGATCACCGCATCACCCCTCTCATCGCCTTCATTCCGTGGGTGATCTGGTACGTCCTGGGGACGGCGAGTGACCTCGCGATCCTGGTGCCAACAGTATACACTCGCACGCACTCGCCTCCGTTCAGTGAGGAAGAAGCAGCCGGTGGCAGCGGTAATCAGTGCACAAACGCCCGGGTCGAGGACCCGTTCCTGCCGCCTGGCGGTGGCTACGATAGGGCTGGTAGCGTCGCTGACTCAGAGACGACTCGAAGCAGTGGCGCTGAAGGCGGTCTCGGAAACGACTTCTCTCGGCCGTGGAAGACGGCGCGGTACTGGCGCGAAGTGGCGGAAGTGCTCTTCGAGGCGGTGTGCGTGTACACCTTCCTCGCCTTGGCGTTCCAACGCGCGATGCAGCAGGAGGCGCGCCTTGGACGCTGGGGTACGCCGCCACAACGCGAAGGTATCAGCGGCATCGATCCTGTGCCTCCTGTGCTGAGCTTCTGGGTGATTCTCTCGCCCCTGCTGGTGTACTTTGGCGCGCATGTGCTCATCAGTGTGGCAGAGGTCTACTTTATGGGCTCGACGGTGATCACGACGCCATCGTTTCCAGAGGAGACGCCAGTCACCGAAGGCAGGAGTGCCAACATGGCGGCCTCGTCGTCGTCGCATCAGCAGCAGCAGCAGCAAGGTGAGAGCCGTCGCTGCGTTGGTTGCAGGGAGTGTGTCGCCAACGTCATCATTCGCGCTTTCCCGTCGGCGTGTGGACTGTACATGGCGTGCCTGTGGGCGGCAAAGGAGGAATACGAGTACAATAAGCGCACCAGCGGCCCCGATCCGTCGGCGTTCCTCGCTTTCCTCCCTATCCTTGTCATTCTTGGGGCCATGTCCTTCCTTGTCTGTTGCGGCGGGTGTGCAGTGATGTGTATCGGCGCCGCCGCGTTCACCGCGGAGAACACGGCAGACGCCTCTGTTCCCGCTACGGCACGATCAACGAGCGCCAACCTTTTCGGAAGCAGCGGCACAGCTCCCCCTGATGGTGGTGGTGGTGGTGGTGCGCGCGGTGCCGCGACGAGCAGTGGCAGAGAGAGCGGCTACCGCAGCACTGCGTCTCGCGCGCCGCCGACGTTGACGGCCACCGGCGATCGCGGCCACACTCATGCACGACCTAGCCAGCATGCGGGCGGCACCGGCGTGAACAGGATGGCGATCTCTCAAGGTAGAAACACCAAGGATGTTACAGTGGAACAAGTCGATTAGAGCGTGACTGGGCACGCATCTCTGCGTATGTGCCTCCTTTGTGTGTGCGTGTTGTGTGTGTGCGTGTGCTACGCGTGGTTACTTCTCCGAGTTGCTTTTTTCGGTTTCCGGCGTGTGCGTCTGCGGGTGGCTCCTGTGTCGCACAGTGACCACAGTCCGAGTAGATAGCGCTGCCGCTTTCCTCCGTGCTACACTACCACCACCACCCCTCTCCTCCTATTCATCTTCGGACGTGTGCCTCAGCCTGCCCCTCCCGTTACCTTCCCTCTTGCCTCCCCCCCCCCCCATCTCTTCTCTCGCGCTGGGGGTAAGCAAGCGCGAGAGAAGAGATGGGGGGAGGCAAGAGGGAAGGTAGAGAGTATGTCGAGTACTGCTTCGCCAGCAATCGCGGCGGCGGCTTCCGGCGATTGGGCCCAGGATAGGCACACATGGCAGTTTCAGTAAGGATGTACACACGCTCGCCGGTACTTGTGTGGTCGTGTCCGCTACGGTGAGCTCGCCATGACGTCATTTCTGGCAGCGATGGCTTCCCCGTAGCGGTGCCACTTGCCTCGCCATTGCCACGCTTCACTCCACCGACGCTCTCCTCCTCGTTCTCTTTCCTTGTGCCCACGACTCCCTCTCCCCCCCCCCCCCAACGCCCACGGCGGGATTCGCGTCTGTTGCCCGCCTCCCTCACAAGAGGAGAAAACGCCTGTTAGAACACACCCGCATCTCTAACGCTCCCTCTCACTCGCCCAAGCGCACGGAAGCGAAATCATCACTCGCCAGCTCTACCCTTCACGCAGTATCCCCTCTCTTTTACACGCCATATCATCATGACCGCTGAGGAAGTCCAGAACGTCGCGGCGATGGCTGACGACGAGGTGCCGACGCTAGAGGCAGCTGAGGTGCCCCAGAACGCGAAGCAGTCGAAGCGCTACGCCAAGGCCATGGTCAAGATGGGCCTCAAGCCGGAGCTCAACATAATGAAGGTGAACATCCGCAAGGTCGGCTCCCTGTCCTTCGCCATGGTGCAGCCGGAGGTGTACCGCTTCCCCGGCACCAACACCTTCGTGATCTTCGGAGAAGCGCAGTTGGAGGACACAAGCGCGTTGGCGCAGGAGGCCGCCGCCCGGGCTGCCGTCTCTGGCGCCGCGGCGACGTCCTCGGACGCCACTGCATCTGTATCCGCCGCAGAAGACGACGACGACGACGACGACGACGTGGGCGCCGGCGACCTGGACGAGAAGGAGATCAACGTGGTGATGAGCCAGGCGAATGTGTCGCGCAAGAAGGCGATCAAGGCGCTGAAGAACAACAACGGCGACATCGTCAACACCATCATGGAGCTGACCATGTAGGATGGAAGCAGGAAGCACGTCGTCACACACTGTCAACGCTGAGTGACCACTCAAACATCACCGCCTCACGGCAGGTCGACGAGGATGTTGCGCGCGTTACCATCTCCACTGACGGCAGTCATCGCGGTAGCAATAAAGAAGCGACAGGGAGAGGATTGAGAAGGGAGCACAAAGGCTACTGTCTGCGTGCGTGCGTCTCTCCTCAGCGCCGCCGCACGCACGGATGCGCTCTCCTTCCTCGTTCCTTTAGGTGTTCGTCCTGCAGCCGCAGGAGCCGCGGTAATGAGGTGTGGGGCGCGTCGCTCCGCGCGCGTGTGGGTGCGCTCGTGCTCCCGGGTACTCCCTTGATTTAACTTTTGCTCGTTTCTTTTCCCTTCATTTTACGTCATTTCCCCAACAGTCAAGTGAACGAAATCCTCAGCAATACGATGCCGCATCATCCCCACGGCACTCGAGGAGGTTGGAAGGGGGGGAGCCACAACGGCCATTACGAGGAAAAGGCAAAGGCAAAGCGCGAGGGCACGCTGAACTGACCAGTGCAAGTTTAAGTTGGGCAGTCACACACGCGCACACACACACTCTCTCTCTTGGTGTGTTTGGAGCGCTCCATCCCCGCGCTTCAGCAAATACACCGCGCCGCTTTCAGAGCCCCTACACCTCAAAGACACGCCTCCCTCCCTCACTGCTGATGCGCAGACCTGATTGAAGGACTGTACCGCTCTCCCATCCCTCCGCCCCTCCCCTCCCCCATGCCTCTGCCACACGTCTTTCCCGTCACTCTCTCACACCCACCCCTGCATCCACGCACGCATTCGTAGAGAGATTCTCCTTCGCACCCGCCTCTGCGCTCCGCCCTTCGTCGAGGACCCTCCCCCTCACCCCCCCCCCCCACACATCCTGGTGAAAGCATGGCCCGCCGTCCATCCCGCTGCTACCGGTTCTGCAAGAACAAGCCGTACCCGAAGTCACGCTTCTGCCGCGGTGTGCCGGATCCGAAGATCCGCAACTTCGACATTGGCCGCCGTCGCGCCACCGTCGATGAGTTCCCGGTGTGCATCCACGTCGTGTCCCGCGAGCTGGAGCAGATCGCGTCCGAGGCGCTGGAGGCGGCCCGCATTCAGGCCAACAAGTACATGGTGAAGCGGGCCAACAAGGATGTGTTCCACATGCGCATCCGCGCCCACCCCTTCCACGTGCTGCGCATCAACAAGATGCTCTCCTGCGCCGGTGCCGATCGTCTGCAGACCGGCATGCGCGGTGCCTTCGGTAAGCCCAACGGCGTGTGCGCCCGCGTCCGCATCGGTCAGATCCTGCTGTCCATGCGCACCAAGGAGGCGTACGTGCCGCAGGCCTATGAGGCCCTGCGCCGCGCCAAGATGAAGTTCCCTGGCCGCCAGATCATTGTGACATCCAAGTACTGGGGCTTCACCAACATCCTGCGCACCGAGTACGAGGCTCTGCGCGACGCCGGCAAGCTCGAGCAGCGCGGCATCCACTGCAAGATGATCGTCCCCAAGGGCAAGATCACGATGCGCAACGTGATGGCGTAAGCTCGAGCAGCAGCGTGGAAACGTGGAGACACACGGGTGCGCGTGGACTACTGCAGCGGCAGAGGATGAGCGTCGGACAAGCGTCCCTCTTGCCTGAGCACCATCTCTCTCTCTCTTTCCATCCGCGTGAGAGGCTCGATTTATTTGCATTCGTGCGTTGCGCTCTGTGATGAGCACTTTTCATTTCTGATTTGGCCCTCGACACGTAAACCACCGTAAGAAATCAAAAGCGAGGGAATACGTGAGGTGGACCGCCCAGCTGGCATTCGCCTCACGTGCAGGATACACATACCAGTGTGCAAGAGGTTGTTCACGGCCCTCGTCTCTCTCTCTCTCCCCCACCCTCTCACGCACAGTCTCTGGATGAGGCTCATCGCTTCGGCGTCGTCTTGTGCACACAACGCGTTCTGTTGTGTGGGCGTGTAAGTGTTGTCTCCGTCGCGGCTTCTCTCTCCCACCGTGTTCAACGGATGCCTACCCGCTGGTTGTGCGCGCACGCCTGAGTCTGCATGAACTCCCTCGCTCATTCTCTCTCTCTCTCTTGCCTCGTACGCCATGCCTCTCACACCTCCACGTTAGCGCTGCTTTTCTCTCTTTTTAGCGAACTTTGCCTTTCGCGCCCGAGCAGAGCGCAACTCAACGAAGACCCACTCTGAGCGCGTGACGGTGTTCGCACACCCGAGCTCTCTCCCTCCCGCCGCTGTGCACTCAGCGTAGGCGTGCCCCCACCCCTCCGCGCTCATAGACATCACGACGACGTGCACACCAAGCCACACGTCTGCAGCTCGGCTCACCGTCTCAGGAGGTCTGTGGGTGCCCTATCGTGTTTTCGCTCTTCGGGCGCATTGATAAGCCCGCACCGCAGGGCTTGCGCATGCGTGCGCTTTCATGGCAACACTAGCCGCAGCGGTGGTGGCCACGAGCGAGGTCATGGACAGTGGCAATAGCGATGATGCCCAAACCAGCTCAAGCCTCAACAGTCGAAGCAGCAGCGTCGACTCTGCGCGCGCCGTAGCAGCTGCGCGTGCATACGACACTGCTGCCATCGCCATCATTCCTGGCCTCGTCGTACCACTCACGAGTGCCTCCTCCCAGGGTGGCTGTGCTGCCCTCGCGTCTGCTGTTGCCTCTTTACAAGCGTTAGCCGACACGGTGGGCATTGTGTTGGATCGGCTGGACAGGGCAGCAGCATCGCAGCAGCGGCGTCTCAACGCTGTTCAAGGTCGCATCTGCACCTGTGCCGGCTTCGTTGACCGCTTGCGAGGGCGACGCACGGCGACGCTACTGGAGAGCAAGCCTCGCTACCCTCAGCCCGTACCGCTCAAGTCCCGAGGCGGAGGGAGAGCGAAGGCGGCCAAGTCAAAGTGGGACGCACAGGGCAACGCAAATGATGCTGCTGCTGCTGCTGCTGCCATACTCAGCGGCGTCCCCTCAGCACTCAGCACGGCTCATAGTCATCGCTTCCTACGTCCACGTCGCTCATCCCCGCTGCCACCAGTCGCACCTAGCTCCTGCAGCGAGTCCTCCACTGACGACTCCGGCGACGACGCCTCACAGCAACCGCACCCGCCCTCCTACCAGGCACCGATGCGCACTGTTCCAGCTGTCCCCGCGCTCACCGCCCCCGAGCGCGCCACCGCTACAGCACACCACGTTTTAGTGCGGCGTGGCGACAGCGTCAGTGATTTCAGCAGACCTCTTCCGCCCGTGAATCCCGTCGCCGCCATGCGACTGGCAGAGTCGATGCCACTGGAGACGGTTCTCTTGGAAGGTGAGGACAGTAACGCCGTGTTAGTGGGGAACGGGGGCCGCGGCGAGGCAACTACTGGGCACGTGAATGAGCGGAGCATGTTGACGAACGCAGCCTCATCGCTGCCAGCTTCCTCCTCCTCTGCCCTTGCCTGGCAACCTCGCTCTCTACCGGTCATGCGAAACGGGCAGACCATGCATAACGCGGGCGAGATGCCTCGCACACTCAGTGCCCTTGTAAGCTTCCCGGCACACCAGATGGCTTACCGGCATCTGGCGGCAGCAAACAGCAGCTGCAGTAGCAATGTCGGTAGCGCGATTGCGTCGGTGCAGCACGGCGCTCTCCTTCACAGCGACGCGTACAGCCCCGCGAGACGTACGACGACGGCGTGGCTGCACAGCGCCAGCATGGTGGAAATCGAGCTTGACTTCACTACACCGCTGCAGGCACAGCAGTACGCCTTCGTGCCTGGCGGCGACGCGGCGGCAGCGTCATCGCGGGCGCTGTTGCGGGACATGCCGCGAAACCTGCCGCTGCAGCATCTGGCCACAGTGCGCCGCTGGGACCACGGCGGCGGTGATCAGAAGCCTCTCATTGGCGGTAGCACCGGCTCCGAAGACGACGTGGACGAAGGTGTCGAAGAACACGAGGACGACAGCAGCCCCCGGTGGCAACGCCGTACGTCACGTCGAGACCCGCGCGACCTCGAGACCATAGCCCCTAGCCAGCAGCAGCGACAGAGACGGGCTCATCGTCGCCACACCCTCGGCGACGACGGCACTGTGTCAGAGGGGAGTGATGACACTGCTGAGGGAGTGACCAGTGCCAGACACCGAGGACGTGAAAGCGGTCGAGCAAGGCCCAAGCAACAGCAGACTTGCGAGACCAGCACCCAACCCACGGCCGCCGCGCCGTCCACTCTGCCTCCTGCGCCTCTACTGCAGGCACCACCACCGCCACCAGGGGTGACGCGCTCCACTACGGCACCACCACCGCCACCGCTCCCACAGGCGGCGTTGCTGCAAGGCAAGGCGAACCCGCCAATGTTTCCGTTAGGGAGCGGTGGGGGCGCACCTCAGCGCCTGCCACCACCACCGCCGCCGAACTTTTCAGCGGAGCTGAGGTCTGCTGTCGGAAGTCGTCCACCCCCGCCAGTGACGCAGGTCAAGATGGCGCCACCGCCGCCGCCGCCGACCTTGTCGCAACTGCCTGTTGGTGTGAAGCCAGATGGCGGTCGTCCGGTAGTCTCACCCCCGGTGCAACGTGTTCCTCCTCCCCCACCCCCACCACCACCACTACCATCCTCACAGAAACCCGCAGTCAGTGCCCTCACCTCTATGCTAGGCGAGCGCCGCAGGGTCCTGCATGGCGACGACTCAAGCAGCACCGGCAGTGACAGCGGTTTCAGCAACAAGAACACCGCTGCTCACGGGAAGCAGGCGGATAGCCCCGACTCGTTATCCTCTTCGACGTCTCCGCGTGCCAATCCTACTGTGCGAGGTCGGTTGGTGAATTCAGCGGTGCAACGACTGCCACCACCGCCGCAGCTGGCCAGCAGCTCCTCTAGCGACGACGAAAGTGACTGGTGAAGGCGTGACGAGCAAACGGGGATGAAGATGGAATTTGACGCATGTGCGCAAGAGAGAGGGTGAGGGTAGTGTCTTTCCCCACGCACCACACCACACCACACACCACCCCACCGCCTCCCAGGCGGCCGGCGTGTGTGCTCACACGACGTCGGTGTGGACCTTTCCTTGTGTGCCACTGTAAGAGGGAGGCGGTGGTGGTGGTGAGAGGTACACGGTGGCACCTGCCTATCGCTCTGCGCGTGTTTCTCTCCTGGTGGTGGTGTTGGCGTTTCCCTCCTCCCTCTCGGTGTCCGTGTGGATGATGGCAGCACGAGGGATGCAGAGAGCGCGGAGGTTCGGAAGTCGAGGTAAAAAGCGCAAAAAAAAACTCATGGAGAAGGGCAGGCGTGCATATGTGTCTGTGGGTGTGAGGGGGAGGAGGGGAGGCAGACAGTGCGCATGCACGCCTGCGAGCTCGCTGCAACTCTCGCTGCCGCAGTCTCTCCATCAACTCCACCGTTCCTCTTTGCCTCTTCTCTCCCCCCCCCTCTCTGCCCTGCACCTGTACATATAACATCAGGGACCCAGAAGCGACCGAGTACCCCCCTTTATCCCTCCCTCCCCACCCAACCCATCACCAACCACTGTCATCGCCCTCGCAGACCTCGTCGCGCACCCCACACGCCCCTCCCCAGGCAGGCGACAATGCAAGACGCCAACGCCACCGGCTATGTGGCTGGGACAGTGGGCCCCTCTGCGTCCTCCGCGGCACAGCAGAACACTGCCAGCAGGGCAACAACAGCGAACGTCGTCACGGCAGCGGACGGCACCGTGATGCTGGCGGCGCCGCTCGGACTGCAGTCGACGGTGCTTTCCCAGCCCTCCTTCTTTCCCTCCTTAGGCGAGGATTTTGGCGACGTCACCGAAGAGGGCGACATCCTCTTCCCAATTCTCGGTGACCCGTGGAGCCGCGTGCGGCGCGGCCAGTCACCGTGCCGTCGCCTCCAATCAACGTCGACGACATCACCGCCGCAGTCGCCGCCCGCCCGCGAGGCCGTCACGGTGCCGGTGAGCCTGTGCTTCTCCACGACTTTGTGTATGCAGCCAGTGCTGACGTTACCGCGAAGGATGGGCGTGCTGATGGCCAGGGAGGTGTTCCGCGCCCTCATGTGCTTCCACAACGCCGCCGACTACAGCCTGAAGCAGGCGAACTTTCATGTAGGCGTGGGGCAACCGTCGGCATCCCTGCGACAGCCCTTAATGCGCCGCACTGTGGCGACGCTGAAGCCCAAATCGAACTACACAGTTATTGCAGCTGTACCACTGAGCGAGGCGAGCACCTACGCACTGTCGGTGGCCGTAGACTACTGTGACCCGAGCGGGCGGCAGCGGCAGCTCACGTGGAACACCACGTTCAAGGCGGAGCAGTCGATCATGGAAGTGCAGCCGAGGTGTCTGCGATATGTGCGGCCGATATGGACGGCAGACACCCAAGCAGACGTCGCTGGCGACTACAGGGAGTCCGAGTTGCGCTCGTCAACGTTCACGCGTGCGTACGCGTACTATCAGCTGAGCATTGGCCTAAAGAACATGTCCAGCGTGCCGCTCCATCTCGTCGCCTCTGAATGGGTTCTGCCAAGCCTCACCAATCACCGCGGCGCGGCTGTCTTCTGTGAGGTGGTGGGAAGCGATGGCCGCGTGGAACGCGCGAGGCTGCAAAACAGCGGCGGCACTACATCGGCCAGAGCAGGGAAATCGGATACACCCGCGCCGGTCCTCCTCATGCCAGGCGACACGCACTCGCTACTCTTCAAGGTTGGCATTCTCCTGGAGGAGCTGCGACACCCTACGGTGGTGCACGGCCGCGGCGGCGTCATGACACGTCTGCTGAGTCCTCGGCTCGCATCACTCGGACACGTCGAGTGGGCGTGGTGCCGCGCGAATGGAGAAACGGGAGCGGCGCAGAGCGCACTGCTGCGCGTTGAGCAGCTCTTGGCGGAGGCAGAGGTGGAGCTGCTCGTTACACACGTCACCGCCGAATCAGCGGCCCACCCTTCGACACCACCACCGTCGTCTAAGGCGACAGCTGCGGAGGTCGGTGACGCTGAGGCAGCTGATCGTCACCACCACCTGCCGTACGAGTGGGCACCCTCTGCGCCTCTCCTCGCTGGGTCGCCAGTCACGGCACACTTCACTGTGCTCAACCACAGCAACGTGCAGCGCTACGACGTGGCGGTTAAAGTTCGCGTAGAGCGTCTAGCGCCGCAGTGGCTCTACACAGGACCGACCGTGCGCCCGCTCGGTCTTCTAGGCCCTGCAAGCAGCTTAGCCTTTTCTCTGACGCTCCTGCCATGGCAGGCAGGGTGGCTGAATATCTCGCGTGACGCCATCGAGCTCGTGGATGCCCGCATGTCGGAGACCGTCCTGTGGCCGCCGCCGGAGGCTGCCGTGCTGCAGCCCGTCTTGGCCAAGCACGATACCGCCCTCGGCGGAGCAGCCAGCAGCAGCGGCTACAAGGAAGACGCGAACGATGGTGCGACGCTGGCGGCGACAGCGCCGGCAATCGCGGCGGTACCCATGAAGGCCCTCCCGGCTGCCGATGCCAACCTGTTGTGCAATGCGTTGGTCCTCTGATGGCACACGGTGGGTGTGTGCGCATGTGCGTGCAGCGCGCGGAAGGCAAGTACGAAGAACAAGATGACGTCTTTCCCTAGCAAGCAGGTTATGTGAGCAAGCATCTTGCTGATGCACTCATGAGTGGACTCTCCGAGCATGTGTCACGTGCCCAACAAGAAACGGTCACCACTACCACCGTCATCTTTCCTCGCTCCCGAGCCGTCTTCTGCGTCCCTTCCCCCTTGCGCTCCTCTTACCTCCTCTGCTGCCCCTCGGCCTTGTTCACACACCGGACACACCACTACACACACACGGCACACACACACACATCACCCATACACGCCATCAGTGCATGGCGAGTGTTGCTCTCTTTTGCTTTGCCTGTCTACTCTTGTTGTCGTCGTGTTGGTCGCTGCCCCCTCCCCCCTCCTCCTCCTCGTCTTCGCTCTCAACCCACTCCCCCTCCCCCCTTCTCGCTATTGCCCTTAACTTCACCTAGCACGCACAACTGCAGCTGGGGAAAAGGCGTGGTACTGCGAAACACACGTACGCATTTCACTCCCCCTTCGCCTTTCCTCATTCTCCCTCCCTTCCTCTCTCTGTTGCGGCTGATGGTGTGTCGGCACGTCGGCAATCCCTTACACGACTTGGATTTCCTCCTCACCTATTCGAGCCTCAACAGCTGACCCGCTGTCCACCTCGGCATCACCGCGACTTCTCTCCGTGCGGGTTGGCGTAGTGGTGGTGGTAGTGAGCAACCTTCGTGCAGCTTCGTCGCGAAATCGGTTCGCAAACGCTGTCTCGCGCACCACAGCCCATCACCCCTACCCCCCCCCTGAGAAACTCCCGCAGCAGCAGCAGCACCTCCTCTCCCAGTGTCGTCGTCGGATCAAATCCACCGCGCACTTGCACACCACGGGCAAGTTGTTCTCGTTCATCTTTGCCAGAGGCTACACGATCGCGGCCACCGCCCCTCGCCACCGGCACCTCTACCGCGGTCGCTGCATCAGTTGCTGCTTGCCGCCAAGATTGAGGCAGACCCCCCACCCCAGCCCTCTTGGCGCCACCACCGTTGCAGCAGCAGCCGGAGGCAATGCGCTAAGAGCACCATTGGGCCAGTCACAGATCACCGGCAAGCCACGCGCGCGCGCATGGGCTCGCACGCGTCAGCGACCGCTCCTATGGCGGACTTCCACATGACCGTCGACGAGCAGCAACAGCTTTTAAACAACGCTCCCATTCACAACAGCCTTGCGAGGCCTGACAGTGGTGATCACATCAACGATCACGCACACCACGGCACACAATACATGACGCCGTTGTCGTCCCCGAGAGGTGAAGACCCAGCCGACAAGACAACTGCGAGCCTCGCCATCCATGGCACAAGTGAACCTGCTCCTGCGTCAGCGGTGGCGGCCGTTGAGGCACCCTCGCCGGGGCGCGCCGCCCTCTCATCGCTGAGCTGTCCTGACCATTATCGACGTCGCCTGTTCGCCTCGTCGCGGCACGACTTGGACAACACCGTCGAGGAGTTCGTGCAGAGAGCAGCGAACGATGCAGATGTGCCGCCAGGCCTCCTAGGATTTCTACAGAGACAGCGGCAGCACCAGCCACAAGAGCAGCTGCGCCAGGATCCCCAACCGGGGCTCTCACCGCTGGTGTCGACCTCCTCCGTGAACTCAGTACGAAGTGTTGCTCAGACAACCCCCCCACGGCAGTCGTTCGCACTTCCCTCGCAGGATCTCGACTCGACCGCGGCTTGCAAGGCGGCAACGGCGCCGATGGAAGTAAATAGAGACGACAGCGACGTTCTCCTCCATAGCCACAACAGTAGCGGCAGCGGTGGCACACAGGTCTACGGGCTAACCAAGCTCGCCCCCTCAGACCCCTCGAGCGGCTTAGCGGAGGAGGACGAGGAAGAGGGCACGACTTTCAGCGTCGGTGGTGGTGGTGGTGGCAACGGTCATGTGCGGCCAAGACTAACAGCGGGGATGAAAACAGCGAGGCTCCTTGCAGCACCCCTGCCTAAGCAGCGCCACTGCAGTAGTCATCGCATGACCGCACCGTCGGTCAACCCTCAAAGCACAAGGGAACTGCGGCAGCTCTGCACCTCTGCACTGCAGCGTCGCGACAGTACCATCACAGGCGTGTACCAGGGCATCAGCAGCGGCGGTGGTGCCGCCGCTTCCACCGCCCGCTGCGACTCAACCGCTTCCCTTATGAGACTGCAACGCTCGCACCAGCCGGTGCCCTGCACTGCCACCGTCAGCGGCGTCACCTTGCCGGTCGTCTTTCGGTTTCTCGCCATCCGGTCATGCTCACAGCCGGACTCCGTGCCTCGCGTACTGCCGGCATCCGACAGCTCACCACTCCCAACGACAAGCGGTAACACCGGCAGAGCACTCGCTGATCATCTTTACGAGGTCCCTGGAGTGCTGCGCCAACGTGTTCATCCGCCAGCCTTGTCCACCTCCGTCATCGCCTTCCCTGCCTCGCTGGCGCAGTCATCTCCGCGGGGCATTGACACCTCAGCGGGCAAGCGCTTCGCCCTTGCCGACGTGCAGAAACCTACACAGGTAGCTGACGAAAAGGCTTCAAAAGGCCACTCTTGCGTGCCGCTACCGCCTCTGCTTCAGCTCTCCTCGGTCGCGACTCGCGCGTCCACACAATCATCGGCGTCGGCGCAGCTCTTCGGCGGTGCCACGGCGACAAACGCCACGATCCTCAGCAGCATCAGCATCACCGACATCCCCTCCACGAATTTGTCGTCTTCGGTAGCTGCTGCGTGCGGCAGGCAGGCGCCGACCTCAGACTATGCAACAAGGGAGTCGTACAGTAGCCTTGGTGTGTCGTACCACCAGCAGCCGCGCTTCCGCCGAGCCCAACTCGGAAGCGTGAGCAGTCATAGCAGGAGTGCCGTCAAGCCGCCGACGGCCGAGGCGGCGGCGGCGGCGGCGGCCGGCCTCAGTGACATCGTGACTGCTGGGAGTATATCGGGTCGGCGGTCTTCTTATGGGGAGACGGATCCGTCGCTGACGGCAGGCGTGGTGTGGTTCGGGATGTTCTCCTCGTACGCCCCATCGGTCACCTCACCCACCGCAGACACGCCCACTAGCACGACCAACTACTGCTACAGCTGCGCGAGCAGCTCCATTGCCGGGTGACCGATGCGAGGGGGTTGTGGCAGGGACGGCAACAAGTGGGGAGAGTACCCATCGCTGTCCAAGTCGCCCCCGGCACGCTGTCGACGTCGCCTGATGGTCTTCAACACACTTGACACAACCCTCGCGGCAAGCAGGGGATCAAGCATCGGCCGAAGCCTCCACCGTACCGCGGCAATATGTGCATCGGATGAGCGAGCTGCGGTAGGCTCTGTTGTGGACATCACCGTCAGCGACGTCACAGCTCCTGCCGCAGTACCACCTCGGCCGCAGCACGAGCACCTTTGCGAGGAGCCTCTTGTGAATGTCAGCGCAACCGACCCCGTAGCGCCCCTGCATTGGCCAGACGGACTGTGCGTGGTCGGCGTTGCTGACTGTAAAAACAGCGGTAGGTTGGAGCCTGCTGCACCATGACCATCACCATCGATCTCGGTGACAGCGCCAAGGGCGACGATGTTCGTGGCACCGCAAGGACTGCCGCCAGAGGACGCGCGATCTGTCTCCCCGCCGACGCGCTTCTCCAGCGCAGCCGACTCGGTCGTCAGCATTACCACGCTGAATCTTCCAGAGTCTGATATATATATATATATACATATATAGGCGTGGGGGGTGGACGGTGATGAGCGGTGCTGCCCGCTTATGCCGGCAGAAACGACAGAGCAGACCGGAAGACTCAGCAATGCGCCTCAAGCGCGCGCGCTCTCTCTCCTTCTCTCGGCACGTACTTGATTTGTGGTTTCTTTGATGCTTCTCGCTGTTTGCCTGGTCACTGTGTGCACGCAGGCGCGCTCGATGCCTCCCCCTCCCTCCCCCCGCCCCTCTCCCTCCTCTGTCCTCTCCTCGTTTGTGTTAGGCACACGGGCCGCGTATAATCGGCAGAACGAAGGCGAAAAATGTAGACTGCGGGAGGAGGGGGGCACATCACCTGCGCTGCTGCCACTGCGTTTGTCTGCCGGCCATCCTCCTTCGTTGTGTTGTGCCGCTTCACTCACCCCTCCCCCTCCCCCTCCTCCGTCTTTCTCTTCGCTAGGCGTGTGTGTGGGGGGGGGGGAGAGGCCCCTCTGAGCTTCACACCTCAGAATGTGCCTACCGCAGCGCCGTGTCTTTACTATAGATGTGTATGTGTGCGTCTTTTGGGATGTCTCTTCCGTCTACTCCCTTTATGCCCGCACGTTGTTGGCGATGACGGCATCCTGCGCGCGTGGGGCGTGTGCGCTGCTCTTCGCCCCCCTCTCCACCCTTGTGCGTTCGTTGTTCTCTCTTTCTCTGTCGTTTGTTGGCTGTCGACCACCGGTGTGTGCGACATCCCCAAGACGTATGAAACACAACACGCAGCACCCGCGCAGCATCTGCCCCCGCACCCGCCCATCTCCGTGCACCGCCCCTGCCCCTTCCATTCCGTCTTCTCGTATTTTCATTCTCTCTCTGTGTGCGTGTGTGGGTGTGTGTTGAAAGCCTCACCGCCGCCTCGCGCGCCACGCTGACCAGAGTGGCTGACCAAGCGCTACTGGCGCGCAACTTCAATCCTAAGCAAAAATTGCGAAGCGCGTGTCGAGCGCGCAGAGAAACCTTCTCCCTTGACAGGACAGTGCACCGACCAGTTCGCCAAGCACCCGGGGTTTCATGAGCACAGCCAACGCCGCTGCAGCCGCTCGGTCGCAACCCCGCGAGCACCTGAACATTATTTACCCCGATGAGGGAAAGCGGTACAAACTCAACGTGCGTGCCCCGATCAGCCGCCTCACAGTTGGGAAGGTGAAGCAGTGCCTTGCCGCCGTCAGCTCATGCCCCATTCCGCTGAACAAAATGGTGCTGCACCTCAACGGAGTGCCGCTGAGCAGCGACAAGGACCTGTGCTCCAGCCTCGGCATCGGTAACGGTGCCACCCTCTCTCTGGAGGCTCGACATACACCGAACAAGTACAACAGCGAAGAAGATGGCGGCGACGGAGGTGCGAAGGGTGCGCAATCGCCTGTCGGCGCTGCCACACCCGGTGCTGCCGCGTCGCCTTCGCTGTCGATATCGTCACCGATGTCGCATCAGCGCCGGCTGCTGGAGCTTCAGACACTCAAGCAGCAGGATGAAATGCTGCACAAAGACGCCGTTGTGCGGAATGACGTGCTGCGGCACACACTGCACCACGTCGAGGAGGAAATGGACCAGGCAAACCTTCGCCGCCGCCAGCTTGAGAGGCAACGCGAAAGCGCTGATGAAGAACTACAGCACATCAAGGGGAAAGAGGCCGAGGCGGCACGCGAGCGGGAGCGGTTTGCCATGCTGCAGGCGCAAGAGGCGGCGCGTGCGAGTGAGCGCGCGACACAGCTAGTGGAGCGTCGGGAACAACTCCGTGCCGAGCAGGAGGCCGCCCGCGCCGTGGCGATGCTGAAGCTCGAGAATGAAAAGAAAAAGGCCCTGCTGGCGCAGCAACAGGCCTTCTTCAACGCCGAGCGAGAGCGGGCCAAGCGGGAGCAGGAAAACTTCGAGGCTACAACCAAGGCCCGGGAGCTGGAGTTGCGGGCACGTGAGATCGATATAGAGCATCTGAGGCTCGCTCGCATTCGTGAGGCGCGAGCTCTGGACATGGACCGCCGCCTGGCAGTGCAGCAACGACTGAATTACTACGCCCAACTGGGCATCGAGGCACCGGGGGCGCTGCAGCGCGAGGCGGCGGCGCTTCTACTAACCGAAAAGGGAAAGAGCGATGGGGAGGCAACGAATGAGGCGCTGGTGGGTGAGGGCAGCCACCACTGGCCTGGCGTCCAGTGCCATCCCCCCAACTCGAAGGTGAGCGCCACGGCGCTCAAAGGACACACCGGCAAATCGGCCGCGAGCGCTCTCGATACCATTACCGATGGCCTCGTGCGTAGCCGCGGGTCATCATCGCCTCCGCTGTCGCACTCCGTCCAAAGGCCTGCGGTAGTGGCGGCAGTGCCGGATGGGAGCTTCTACGATGCGCGCGAAAACGCTGAGGAAAATCTGCGTCGCCTCGGCGAGGACCTCGGCCTCCGCGACGGGCTGCAGTTTGACGAGAGCGACACCTGCGTCATCAGCATCGACGGTGAGTACACGCTTCTCGTGATGTACGACACCGTGACCGAGCGACTCTACCTCTACTCCACTTTGCTGGCGTCACTGCCGCCGGTTGTTCAGGCAACGACAGAGGGTCGGCTGAAGCTGTACGAGTTCCTGCTGGAGGCGTCTCTGCTCGGACGCGAGATGTGCGGCGGGGGCGTTGGTTCCTCCATTCGTAATGACTTTATCCTCATGTCCGCCAGCCTGTACATGCCGACGAGTCAGCCGTGGTCGCTGCGAACGCTGGCACCACAGTTCTTACACTGTCTCCAGCACTGGCGCACGAAGCTTACGGAGTTCTTGCAGACCCTGGAGGCACAGGAGAGCCACCTCCAGGGCGGTGGCATTGATACTGTACCTCCAAGCCCGCCAGCGGCGGCACCACAACCGCCGCAGCAGCATGGGTACTTTACCGCCTCATCCTCCCAATCGCCCTCCTTGGCCCACAGCCCCTACCGCCCCAGCTCAGCGGCGATTCGCATCGTTAGCCCTCGCCCACGGTGCTTGGCAACCTCCCCATCTCCGTCACAGGCCTCCAGCTCGGCGGCAGTAGCGGTGACACCCCTAGCGGCGCCGTACACCTCGCCGCCCAACGGCAGTGCCATTCCAGTCCTGGGACTCGAGGTGACCAGCACTGTGCTGATCAATGGGGTGCCGACACACTACGAGGACGGTGTCCTCGTAGTGAACGCGGCGGGCCCGTCGGTGCTCGCCGGTGTGCAGCCAAACGACTTCATCGAGGAACTGAACGGAGTGCGCATACACAACGTCGGCGACTTCCGCCGTGTCATCGAGGAGCAGCTGGCGCCAGGCATGCTTGTGCCGGTCCGCATCAACCGTGGTGGGGTAGCGATGGTGGTGACGGTGCATGTAGAGGCGGCGCGGCCGCTGTAGCGTAGCACAGGCGAGATGGTTGGGTGCTCGAAGGGGGCGTGTGGAGGCTTACGTGTCGGCGAGCGGACACCACCACTTTATCACCACTGCTTGTCGGTGCCTTTCTCTGAATGCATCTGGGCATCGCCGTTGATGTCAGTGGCGACAGAGGTGCGCGTGGCAAACATGCACAAGCCTCTCCCCTCCCAATTTCCCCGTCCACCCCCCCCCTTCGATCTGTGCAGCTGCAGTGGCTCTTGTACACCACCACACACATTCTCTTCAAAACGTAGAACAGCATGTGCGCACGACGGCGCATTGCGTTGGCGAGTGGCTCTTCTCGCTGCAGCCTCTGCTGCGCCAGGAGGCAATCGTCCACACACACACACACATATACAACATGCATGAGGGAATATGAAAAGAAAGCGCACATGCAGGATGCAGTGCGATTGCGATTAACACGCTCGACAATGGCAACAGTTTGATGGCCATCTGCGTCGACCCCGTTACTGCTGATGAGCGCCCTTCTCTGTGAGAGACTGTTGGGAGGGAGAGAGAGGGGGGGAAGCCGCATCAAGTGGATGTGTTTGAGTGTTCGTGGGTGGTGGTGGTGGTGGTGGGGTTCACTAGCATCTTAAGCACAAACAAACGCCCCGCCCCCCCCCCCCACAGCCTGTATGTCTTCTCATCTCATTCCTCCCTACCCACCCATCATCCCCCTCTCTCTCGCTTCGTCTTCCCCGTCATCACATCACCCTACACTCCGCACGCTCCTCTCACTCTTCTTCTTGCGACTTGGTGATGGCTTTCCGATTAGGTGTGTGGGGGTGTGTAGGAAGCTGAGAAACGCTCGCACAGCCACATGCACTGAGATGCACACCGATGTCAGAGAATGTGGCGCACCTTCTGAACGGTCGCCCGCAGTGCGCGAGCGGCAATGCCGGCTCGCTTACACGTCACACACTCGCTACGGATTCAATCGAGGAGGTCGACATTGTGAGCGCCACGACTCGCGCCTCATCGCCAGAAGCGACTCTTGAACAGCAGCGCCACGTCGCCCTACCACAGAAGCATCGAGGCTTGCTGCAGTGTGCGTCTTGGCATCGTCGGCGGCCGCGCTCGGGATCAGTGCCAGAATTCTCCTTGCCACCACAGCAACGCCTCGCGTGTGCGCACTCCGGGCGCAAACAGGCGAGCGAAGATGGGGTGTTTGGCGAAGATACACAGTCAACAGGGGTCAGTCTCAGCAGCCTCACGGTCGAGGATGGTAACAGCGGCAGCTCCAGAGCGGCAAGTGCTGATGACGACGAGGAGCGCAGAGCCGAGCTGTCATGGAATCCTCGCACACGAGCTCATCCTCTAAATAGCGCCTTGCACCATGACGTCAGCGCCAAGTGGAGGCAGTGTATCGGCCACCGGCTGGGGTCGGCAACCGAAGGACGGCGACCGGCTGTCTCACTGCGCCCGCCGCCGCTGCGAACCCCTCGCGCGTGCGCCCGCCCGCATACGCATGACATTCCTGCGACTTTAGCCAATCTTCTCCGCCACTACCTCTCCTGGGCACCGCCCTTATCGCCCGTAGCGGCAGCAACAGGGGTGCCTTTTCCCACAGATGGCAACGTGTGTACTCGCTTCCTCTCGGTACGCTGGGGTTGCCAGGCGATGACGGCGCTGCAGTCCCAATCAGATCTGCATCGACGGCCACTCGCGGAGGAACGCACGTGGGACGCTGCGCCTCCCTGCCCTCCTCGCCCGCCGCGGCGTGCACCGTCGCCATCTTTCCAACGGCGGCTGTCTGCTAGCCACACCACGAACAGGCACGGCGCCGACGAGCACCGTTGCTGCAGCGCCACAAGCTGTCACGCCTCGCATCGGTGGCAGCAGGAACACCTGTGGAACCTCCTGACGCACTACCCACGTGACGCGAGTGCCTGCCTCTCACTGGGTCTCGGCGTCTGTGCGGCGCTGGATGCCATGCGTGCAGCACCACCACCAGTGCTGCCTGTGGCGGTGCTGCAGGATATCGCGGCGACGACGGCGACAGAGATAAGTGCGTTTGTACACGCCTGCGAGGAGGCGTGGCAGACTGCGGTCAGTGCATCGCTCGAGCCAACAGCAGCTCTACCGTCGCTCGCCAGGAGTATGGGCGACGCTACCTGCATGTGTGGCTGCTTGGCTGCAGGACAGCTGCTCGACCCCGCCCTTTATAGGTTTCATCTCCTGTACTACCGGCATCATCATCGCTATACACCGTTGCGGCAGCATGACGGCGACGACTACCGAGCTGGCGAGTCGTCGATGAACAGTACGCAGCACAGTGGCGAGCGCTACGCGCTTGAGGAGGCGAGGGCAGCGGTGTTCGGCCGCCCGCATGCCCAGAGGCAGCCGCCTCAACAGGCACGCTGCCTCCCTCTTCCTCCCCATGATGAATGGCGCGCTCCTGGCACAGGACCAGTGCGGGCACCTTTGCTCTCCGCCACCCCTCCCCCGCCCCACCTCCCGCGGGTTCAGGGCACCTCACCAACAGCGCTGCTGCCGCTGTTGGCGGTGCAGACACTCTCAGGATTTGTGCAGGCCTCCAGCGCGCGTCGAAGTTCTGTGATGTCTCGCCAGCGACGGCGCTGGGGACTACGCGCGACACGGCGAGGCTGTGGGCGCCAGTCCGCCTCGCCGCCGGGCGCCACCTCAACTGGGGCGCCACCTCAACCAGCTCCGTCAGGCACGCAGAGTAGCTCGAGAGGATTTACGACGCAGCAGTCGCAGCCGGGGAAGAGCAGAGACGACGACGCTGAGGCAAACCCACTTTGCAACTACGCTCACTTCTGCGATGAGACGGAGAGGCTGTGGGCGGTGATGGCGAGCGTCCTGCTCGCGTGGAAGCAGCTGGAGCAGTGCGTCTCTTTAGTGCTGCTTGTCCCGCGGCTGGAGGTGCTCCCGTCCTCCGCGTCGCATACGTGGCGGCTCGTACCGCCGTCGCCAACTTCGCAGTTCTCGAAATCCCCCGCTTTGTCACCGCTCGCGCGCGCCGCGGCGTCCATGCGGCTGCACAACGCCGCTGTGGAAGGCATGCTGCTGCACGCCACCCATGACAGCGCCGTCACAGCGCCTCCAGTTCCTGCAGGTGGGACGCAATTTGAACGCGCTGCGCTCGCCCGCCTGCGCGTCCGTCTGCTCTCCATTCCTCCGAGGCCTCGCCACACAGCGAGCGCAGAGGAGAGCGACAACGTCGCGTCCTCGCTGTGCATGATGGAGGCCTTCGTGTATGGAGAGCTGCAGGGTCAGATTGCGCACCTGCCGCTGTGGTGCGCCGTGGCGGTGGAAGTGCTACAGCTCTACATCGAGCAGTTTCGCCAAGACCGCACGTTGCTCGCGCGAATGGCGGAGGAAGAGCAAGGCGACGCTGCGGCTCTGAGAGCTGCGGGCAGCGATGATGACGCCACATGGGCCTGTGTGCACTCTAGCCGAGTGCACCAAGTCGTGCTGCTGGCCATACGTCTCATGACCCTGCCCTGCGTGTTTGCCAACCGTGCGTTTGCCCCTGGCGTGGCAGCGGAGAGGACCGAGGCGCCGCCTCCAACAACTTGTCAGACTCGCAGATGGCGCCAAAGTTCGCCGGAAGATCGCGGTGCGAAGGTTTCTCATGAATGTGGCGGCTTGCAGCATCCTTCACGTGAGTCCCAAGCTGCTGTTGCAGCAGCCACAGGCGCTTCAGCTGCGAACGTGGAAGTGCCAGTGCCAGTCTCGGCAACGACCGTGGCACAGCTCTCTGCGGTAATGACCCGGCACCCGCTCTTCGGCGTCGCCGTAGCGGTGGTCGGCGGTGGCGTACCACTGCACTGGGCCGTGACATGTGTGGCACCGCGCGCCATGAACGCTCACTCTCACGCAGCAGTGCCACCACCTCCCTTCCCAGCGCAGTGCAGTAGCCGCAGCGGCGACGGGGTGGATTCGCGGCGTGCTCACGTCGCAGACGTGGCCGCCGCAGACGCTGAAGCACAGACAGAGCTACGTCGACTGGTGCAGCTTCTCCACATGTGGTTGCGAGAGGCGGAGAGGCGGCCATGACTACACCGTACCGTCTTTCCCCGTCCTCTCTCTCTCTCTATCGATGTCATGATTTCGCGCAAAGTGATGGGGAGTAGGCACGATGCCCAACACACACACACGCACGCACACCTCACCGCCGCAGCAGACGCCACCGCTCTCCTTTGCCACCCCTGCACACGCACGCCCAATAACAACACGAGGCAGCTCTTGCTTGCCTAGCGGGTATTTCGCTTCTTTATAGTCTCTTGTACGCGCCACATCCCTGCTACACTCCAGCTGCTGTGCCTCCGTCTTCCCCCCTCCCCCCCCCTCGCTCTGTGCAACCATCCGCAACCACACTACAAGCGGGCCAAGAAGGAACATCCATGTGAAACCCGAACAGCACACTTCGTGCTACCCCCCCCACCCCACACACACACACACCTCCGCCTCCGCCTCCCTTCTCTCTCTCTCCCTCGCTTGCTCGCTGCATGGCCTCCACTCAGGGAGAGAGTGGATATCAAGGCAGCAACATCACGCGCGCAGGCGTTGTATCGTGAGTAGTAGCGGGTGGATGCTCACCGCTCTCCTCTCTTTCGTGTGGATTCCGTGTTGTTCCTGAATGAGATCGGTACTCCCTGCGGGACACATCGCCCACCTCCCCGTTCTCCTCCTCCCTCTCCCTACCCTCGCCACGCACAACTCTCTCCTCCTCCTCCTCCTCCTCCCTCCTTTGCTAACCATCCTCCATACTCATGAACGACGCGCCTCACCTGTGCGCCTCCTGTCTTGGGGAGGTTGACGTGCTCACACGCACGGCTGAGGTGCTGAGAGGTTAACTTGAGAACGAAAAGAAAGTGAAAGGAGCGGGAGAGAGCACAGGCGCGTAGCACAGCAGCAGCGAAGCGGACCGACAGGAGAAGCAAACGAGAGGCGCCTCCTCGCCTCGCACTTGTTGGTCGTGCGTGCGTCTACCCGTCTGGCTGTCCGTGTGTCGCGCGGTACTTTCGTCTCTGCTCCTCCGCATCCCGGCCAGCACCCGAGGGGGGGGGAAGACGTCCTCGCGCGAAGGTGTGACGCGCCACAACACCGAAAAGGGGGGAAAACGTGGAAAAATCGAGACAAAACAACGCATGAGGGCAGTCAAGACGCGCCGCGCAGGGGCGATTCGCTCTGTGCGCGACGTCAACGGCAATGGCGATGTTGCCGGTAAACACAGTGATAGGGACGCACTGGATGACGCTATGTTTCAGGTGGGCCTCAGTACTGTTGGCGTGGAGGACAAGTGCCCCGAGGACCCCCTCGCCGTCGTGTTCGCGCAGGACGCACCGCTGACGCTCACCGCCCGCGACGACCCGTGCGTCATTGCCCACCTGCCCCTCCGCTTCAAAGACGTGCTGCCTGCAGTCTGTCACCAACTTCAGTTCCGGCAGCGGCAGGCCACGCATCAGACTTGTGTGGATGCGGACAGCTTTAGCACCAAGGACAACCCACTCACGTCCCCCGCACCGCCCACGGTCGACGCCGCTTCTCACCCACCGCCACCGTACCAACACGCGCACGTGTCCGACATGGTCGTGCGGCTGCTGCCCATTGCGGTGGGTCAGGCGCGCAGCTGCAAGACAGCATTGATGCATCCGGAAGAGGATGAGGAAGACCCCACCGCAGCCACAGCAGCACACGGGCCAGAGAGCACCGATGAGCAGCAGCAGCAGCAGCAGCAGTCTGCAGCGTCAACAGAGAAGAGGGCCGACCATGAGGCAGAGGATGCCGTGCAAGGCGCGCCAGCCCTGGCACCCGTGTCGGAGCACCAGCTGTACCGCACGCGGGCGACAGAGCAGCTTTTAGAGTATTTTTTCTCCTCCCCTACGCCTGCCGACGGTGCGGACAGCGTTGACCGCGACGAAGCGCGGCGCAGCTTCACCGTGGCCGCGTGTCTGAGTGGCATGCGCGAAGTTCCTTCCGGTACCGTTGAGTACGTTGAGCTGCTGCGTGAGATGGTCTCTCTGGAGGACTCATTGCGTGATGCGAAGCCGGATGAGACCGCAGTCGACGCGGTCGTACACTTGCCACCGTACGTGCGCGACTTGCTCGTCGGCGTGTCGCCGATGGAAAGTGCACCTGCTGCTGCCTCCCTCGCTAGCAGCGGCGTCGCCAGTGGGGTGAAGAATGTGGCATTGCGCACCGCGGATGGCTCGGTAGCTGCCGTCGAGCGGGTGCCAGTGGTGACGACGACGTTGCGCTCCACCTTGGATGCAGTGCTGCCGCCGCGGCTCTTCCTCTACTACTCCGTCCACCATGCGACAGCCGTGGCGGTGCACCAGAGGCGCCAGGCTGCTCAGCATCGCCAAGCCCATCTTCGTCGTCACCAGGAGGCGCACCCGGACGACGTGAAGGGACTGGAAGAAATGGAGGCTCTTCGTGAGGCGCTCGCCGGCGAGTATATGGAGGCACCGGTCGGCGTTGTCTTGGTCATTCTCGAGCGGACGAGTGACGTGCAGGCGCCGCGTGATTACCTCTTGAAGCTGGAGCAGACACTGAACGAGGTGCTGGACATGGTGCGGGCGCGATGCTGCGGTCGTCCACTGAAGCTCATTCGCACGAGCACCGCCCATGAGCCAGCCCCAAAACAGCAGCGGCACACCGCATCGGCCCCGGCAGCATCTGGTCTGTCTCCGGGCACACGGCTCAAACAGGAGAACGCCAGCAGCAGCAGTAGCAGCATGAAGGCAGCCTCCGCGAAGGGCCAGAAAGCGCCAGCAACTACGATCATCCTCGCCACCCCAGACAAGCAGGTCTGCACGCGCACACTGAAGCCGCTGCCAGCGCAACCGGCCGCCATGTCGGCTAGCGGCGGCGGCTCGGCTACCGTCTTTTCGACGCTAAATGTGGTGGAGCTGAACAAGGAGCGGACATTAGTGCAACTAAGCCTTCTCGGTGAGGAGCTCATCCGGCAGGTAACCGTCGATCTTCCAGAGCGCGGCGTCCTTCTCCGGCGCCTCCTCGACGAGGCACAGCTCTCCATCGACGCCTGCGCCATCCTCGCTCGCGAACGCTCCAAAGCCACGCAAGAGCATCTGCTAGACGGCCAAGACGTGCGGGAAGCGACGGTAGTGCAGTGCAAAGTCCTCGAGAGCGAAGTGGCGGAGCTACGGTCGCGGCTGGCGTACGTGACGGCACGCAAGGCAGCGCTGAGAATGTGGGTAGAGGAGCAGAAGGCGCGGGAGCTGGCGGTGAGTCGCGAGCGAGTGAATTTCGAAACAAGCTTGCAAGAGCGACTGACAGCGCACACGGAGCGGGTGAAGATGGCGCAGGATGCCGCACGCCGTAGCTCCCTGCCAGGGTGATCCGTGTGCGATGAAGGGGAGAGGAGGCAAGCGGGAATATCCACTCAGCGCAGCTGCCATAACACACGTAGCGTCGATAGCAACGCTGCTGCTGCGCAAGTCCGCCAGCGTTGCCTGTTTGGTTTACCCCTCCTGGTCTTTCCTTCTCTTCGCCTCTCTCTCTCTCCGGCACCGCCCCACCCACACGGCCCTCTTTGCGGGTGCTGCGTCGCTCTTCCGTTGATGTACGCCACCAGTGTTCTCTCGCCGCGCCCGCACCCCGCTCTCCAGTCCATGCGTGTGCGCTCCCGCATCACAGACCCCCACCCACACACACACGCGCGCATCTTCATGTAAAGTATTTGGCACACACACACACACACACGCGTACCCCAGGCCCTCTCTCTCCCTCTTTCATAGTTTCCTTGTCTTGTTCTCTATTCCCTCTCCTTTCACTTCGGCAGTATCCGCCACACCCCCGCCACATTAGTTCTATCGATGTCCTGCGTCTGGGTGTGTGCGTGTGCGTGTACCCTATGCCAGGTGGAAGTGAAATCATTACTCTCTCTCTCTCTGCCCGATGTAGCCACCTCGCGCGCTACCTCTCCCACCCTCGCCCCTCTCAGTCGTTTCCCTCTGTCTCTTACTCGCATTCCTACCTCGCTGCTCTCTTCACAGTGTTTCGTGGTGATGGAGAGGTGAACGGGACAGGCGGAAGCGGCGAGGGCCAGTGGATACCGGAGAGGGTTTCAAGGCAGAGGCGGAGTTGCACGGTGGTGGCAAAGCGTCAAGCTTCAGATGACGCAGGTACGCACGTGTGTGTGTGTGTCACTTCCTCTGCTGCTACACGCATACCAACACACGTCCACCTTGGGAGGCCACCCGCTTGTCAGAGGATTCGCGGTACTCTTCCCTCTCCGCCCCTCCTATCGATGTGCCAACACCAAGCGCTTCGGCGTGCGCGCTACCAACGACGAGCCTCTGCTGCGCTCTTCACAGTCATCATCATGGCACCTACACACTTCTGTGCATCGCTTCGCTCCTCTACTCCACTCCCTTCCCTCCCCTCTCCCCCTGCACGTTCATCGTACGCACACCGCATTAGCTTTTCCCCTCTCTCCTCGCCTCATATTTTACTGAACCCGCGATCTCTTTATTGGCCCCTTGGCTCCCTTATTAGTCCGTGCGTCGTGTGTATGTGTGTGTGCTATCGTCTCCAACGTCAATCCATCCCGCTCTCTCTCCCACCCCCTCCCTTCCCTCGTGTGTGTGTGTGTGTGTGGAAGAGTACGTGCTTGCGAGCGTGCGTGAGAGAGAGACGAAGCGTGCGTGCGTGCGCCCGCCCCCCTCCTCCTCCCCTCTGGTGTAAAGCAAAACGGTGCGTTTGTTGGCAGCCACATTGTGCTTTGAGTCACTCACTCTTTTCCTCTCCATCAAGCACGCACGCACTCGCCCTCCCCCCCTCTCCACTTCCGTCCGTCCCGTTACCACTCCCCCTCCCTTCCCTCCCTCGCTCTTGCAGTCATCAACCGACGCCTGTGCGTGTCCATCAGTGCCTACAGACCATCGGCGTCGCTCGTGACCGAGGCACTTGCCACTGGCAGTACGCAGCAGCTTGTCTGTGACCTCCTTTCCCGACCCCCCCCCCTCCTCCTCCTCTCCTCCGTCGCCGGGAGCCATGCTCACGACACGCATTATCAAGGAGACGGAGAAACTCCAGAGGGAATGCCCGCCCGGCATCACGGCTACGCCGACCAGTGAGAACCCGCGCTACTTCATGGTGACAATCCAGGGACCGCCACAGTCGTGCTATGAGGGCGGTCTCTTCCGCCTGGAGCTTTTTCTGCCGGAGGAGTACCCGATGAAGCCGCCAAAAGTGCGCTTTCTCACGCGCATTTATCACCCGAACGTAGACAAGGTGGGTCGCATTTGCCTCGACATCATCAAGGACAAGTGGTCGCCGGCGCTGCTGATCAACAAGGTGCTGCTGTCTATTCAGATCCTCATGTCGAGCCCTAACCCAGACGACCCGCTGGCGAACGACGTCGCGGAGCATTGGAAGGATGACGAGGCCGGTGCGATGCAGACGGCCCGCGAGTGGACTCGCACGTATGCCAAGCCGTGAAGTATGACAGCAATGATACCTTGTGTGTAGGTGTGTCTGTCTGTCTCTCTCTCTCTCTCTGCGTCACTCCTAAGGAGGTATGGAGAGATGAACAGAGATGAGTTCCCCACCCCCATGCCCTCTTTCCTCTTCAGGTCCGTTGCTGTAGGCGTTGAGCTGCGCGTGCGAATACACGAGCAGTCATATATGAAACTCTGTGTTGTGTGTGCGTGTGCGTGTGCGTGTGCCGGTATATTTCTGTATGTGCTTGACGGTGTTGGATGACGGGGCGGGCCCACTCACCCCCGCGTGCATCGACTTGTCGGTACCGACGCAGATGGTGAGCGGGGGGAGGGGGAGGGGGCAATGAGTGGGTTCGCTATAAAAAGCCAAGAAAACGACTGAGCAAAGCTTTTTTTTCCTCTCCTTGTGAATCTCATCGAAGTCAGACATGAAAGCACCAAAGTAGTGCATCTACGCTCGAGGGGTGTGTGTGCGTGTGTGTGGGTGTGTCGGTGTGCAGATTGAGAGGGGGGATAAGCTGAGGGGAAGTGGTGCAAGCCGTTTGGCGCCTTTCAACTGTCCCCAGATGGGCGTCGCAACGCACTGGGCACGCACACAGTTGAGGCGGAACATCTCTCTTCTTCACTCCTCTCCACCCTCCCCCTCATCTGGGGCGCTGCATGTCTTTGGTCTCTCTCCTCGTCACTCCACTCCCAATCCCTCGCTGTCTGACGTGATATGTGGGGACACGTCGCTTTAGGCGTGAATGTTTGCGCAACCTACGTTGTCCCCCCTCGCATGCAGAGCGGTTCGCTACACCCGTGCCTGCGCCCTCCTCATCTCTGTCACTCTTCACCGCACTCTCGCCCTCTCTCCTCCTCCCCCCGCTCTCGGGCTACTCGCCCATGGGGGGATTCACCACTCACCCACCCCTTGGCTTTCGTTTTCACGGGTGGTCTTGCTGAGTTGGAACAGTCGTCTCATCCTCCCATCTCTCTTGTGCCCAACTTCACTCACGCATCAGCGCTCACTTTGCTAGGTTCTTCTCGTCCCGCAACCTCTCTCTCTTCACCCACCTAACAACTAACCGAATGGCTCGCTCCCGTGCAGCTCCTCGTACCAGCGGTGGCAGCAGCCGCCACGCCTCCGCCGCCGCACCGCACCCGCCACCGAAGGCGGCGGCGCCGCTCCACCAGTCGACACCCCACCCGCAGGCGCAGGCACACCCGCAGCAGCCGAACGGCGTTACGAACATTTATGTGCAACGTCCGATGGCCGGCGGTGGTGGCAGTGGCATCCTCGGCACGATGGCGGCCGTCGCCGGTGGCAGCGTGCTGGGCCACGGCATCAGCAACTACCTCTACGGCCACAACAACCAGGCTCCGACGCAGCCTGCAGAGGCGCAGCAGCTGGCGCAGGCTGCGCAGCAGGAGGGGTACGCCTGCACGCCGCAACTTCTGGGCTACTCCAAGTGCCTTGAGGCGAACCCCGAGTCCGCCGACGGCTGCAAGTGGGCGTGGGACTACTTCACGCAGTGCCAGAGCGAACACCCGATGCCGCCGCCCCAGGCGTAGTCCCCTGTCAGTGGGCCAGTGCTAGTAATCCCGACGAGGGCAAAGGGGGGGCATGCGTGCACGGGACTGTGCGCGCATGGGTATATTTATTTTCCTCCTGTAGACCAAGTTTGAAAGTACAAGAAGCGAGGCGAGTTTTCCCCTCTCCCTCTCCCTGCGTGAACGACCCAGCCGCACGCATCGCCGAGAGAAGTGGCGCATGAAACAACGGAAAAGGACAGCGGGACTAGAGAGGGGAGAAGGGGGACAACATGCGGACCACACACGTGACTTGGATGCACGCACACGCACAGCTCAACGGCGCGCACCGCCCCTCGCCATTCGCCGTCCCACCCCCCCCCCCCCGACACACACACACACACACCTCATCAAGCTAAGCACGAGCGGACACGGAGAAGACAATGAAGAGAAAGATGCGGATGCTCGTCTGTTCTGTGCCTTTTCGCTCGCTCTCTCACTTGCGCGTGTATGTAAACCTGCGCTCTTGTTTCTACGCGTGGGCGTGTGCGTGTCTGGGCTTCTTTGCTCGGCTTTTTCTCCTTCCTGCCGCAGTCCCTCGCTTGGCCTGACGCCGGCGTGAGGGTAGTAGGGAAAGGGGAGCAACAACACGCACACGTCTCTGTTTAGGTTCTACACGAAAGATAAACAACCCCAGCAACGGTGTGTGTCTGCGTGTGTGTGTGTGTGTGTAATCTCTTCAGACAATAGACGCAGGCACACAACAGACATGATCGCCATCGTCACCTCCGGCGCTTTCCACTGTTTTTTTTGGGGGGTGCAGTGCTGCTTGGCCATCCGTTTGGCAGACACGTGCTTCCGAGCATATATAGGGCATACAAGAGGCCACCTCTCCACGATCACGCCTCTTGTTTCCCTCCATTACCGCACAGACGTCGTGTCTGCCTCCTGGCGCCTCATCACTCGTCTTGTCTCCGGCCCACTCCACTCCCCCACACCCACCCACCCCCGCCCGCCCTCTCACAGAGGAAAGAGGCCACACATCGCATACATAAAGCGCACGCGCAAAGTCGCACAGCCACATACGAAGTCGTGCACCCCCTGCCCCCTCCCCCCTGGACACGCGTCCCTGCTACCCACACTCATTAACACTCTTGCAGCCTCTCTCTCTCTATGCGAGCAGTTCTCGATGTACGCACCAGCTTCGGCGGGCAATCACACCAGCAGATGCAGCAGCCGTAACTCGCAAGCGGCACCCAAAAGGCCGCGCCACGAAGGAGTGGGGTGGTGTCGAGGTCGCTCAGGACGTGACGACTCGGAGGGGGTGCAGGTCTGGGGTGTCCTCGTTTCGCAGAACCCGCCGTCGAGGGAAAATGGGCTTCTGACATACGCGCAGCGTTGCCGCTGCTCTGCGGCAGAGGCAGACGCGCCGGGAAAGGGGTCAGCGAGGGAGTCGATGAACTCATCGTCCCTGCGCGACTGGGGAGAGGACTGGTTGTGGCGGCGTGTTCCACCGGCGATGCGAAAGCTCTACTTTCCAGTATGCCCCAACAGCGAGAACAAGTACCCCTGCGCACCATCCTCCCCAGAACCTTCTGAGATGAGTGCGACAGCCCTGCTGCAGCACGGAGGAGACAAGTCGCACCCCCTACCACGCCGCCTCCTCTTGCCTCTGTGCGGCACTCGGAGCAACAACTGCACTGTCAGCCTCGGTCGCCTTGCCAGCAACGACATAGGCTTCATCACAAACCCCTGTGTCAGCAGCGTGCATTGCACCATTACCTACCACCCAGGAAGCGATCGTCGTCGCGGTGCCGCTACTGCGGTGGCCGCCGCAGTAGCGGCAGAAGACGAGGAGGCACTGAGGGCCACGGACGAGGCAACCATTGCCGTGGACAGGGGCGTTGCTCGTCTTCACCGCAGTCCTCTATCGGCAACAGAGGCGCCGACTTCGCCGCACCCGCGGGGCGGTGCAACCGCCCGCAGCGCCGCCGCCGAGAAGCAGCAGCAACCGTCCGTCAACGCTCATGTTCTGCTCTCTGACTACAGCACGAATGGGTGCCTTGTCAATGGTCGGATGGTGGGCAAAGGCTGCTCCGCCCGTCTGTGCGACGGTGACACGGTGGAGCTCATCAACGCCGGCCCGCAACGCACGGCGGGCTACAACTTGTCTTTTGTCTTCCTCAGCGCGGACGCGTGGGTGCGTTGGGTGAAAGAGCAGCAGCAGCAGCAGCAGCCACCGGAGGTGGCGACGACACAAGGCGCGGATGAAGGCACTGCCATGACGGCGAGGGCTGCGAGGAAGGAACCGCAGCAACATCAAGCTCTGCAGATGGCCGCACGACGGCGTGCGCTGCTTTGCAGAGCGCAGTGGAACGTCGAGGCGCAGGTGCGGCGCATGTACAACCACAGCGTTGATGAGTATTACTCCCTTGATCGGACACATCCACTGGGCCAGGGAACATTCGGCGCCGTGTACCGTGCCACCTTACGCACCAGCGCGTCCGCCTCATCGCAGTCGGCGTCCCTCCTTCCCACTGGGGGTGGTATCGCGGCTGGCGGGTCCCCGAGTTGGGAGTACATCTTCAGCAGCGCCAGCGTGAGTGAGTGGCCGGCGAACCCGGCAGAGGTGGCTCGGCTACGAGACGCCTACATACGAGGCAAAGAACAACAGGCGCCAGCCACGGTGCTGCGCGCGTCCGCGTCGGCAGCCTTGACGGCAACATGGAAGGCGGAAGCAACCACGACGGACCCGGTATCACAAGTGTTCGCTGTCAAGATCATCCGCAAGCGGCGCATGTTGGTGGAAGCCCTTCAGCAGCTGCGACAGCCGCAGCCGCAGCGTACCAAGGAAGGCGAAGGCAGTGCAAGTGGAGCGCCGGTATCGTGCGTACAGAGCACCGCAATCGCCACGACTGGTTCTGCGGGCACAGTGGTGGGGACGATATCGTCCGCAGAGGCCGCTGTGATTGAGCAGCTATTGCTCTTGGAGACGCAGCCCGACGATCTGGCTGCGCAGAGGCGGGAGGAGTGGACCGCAGGTGCACTCGCCAGTCTTCAGCTCGCCGACAGCATGCCCGCCCCCCTGACGCCGTTTTCCTCGCTCAGCGCATGGCGGAAGTCGAAGCACACGTCACGAAACGACGGCGCCTCAGATGATCGCGGAGATGCACAACCATCGCCGCAGCAGCACGATCGTGAGCAGCGTCGTCGCGAGCTGATCCGCTGCCTCCCCGTGGCGCTCCGCCGCACATATGAAAGAGAGCTGCAGCACCGCCGCCGTCAGCAATGCGAAATTAACGTTCTCCTCGCTGTGCGTCACCTCAACGTCACCGCGCTGTACGAGGCGTTTGATCAGCCAGACCACCTGGCGTTGGTGATGGAACAGGCGACTGGAGGGGAGGTATGGGACCTGCTACAGACCTACAAACGACGTGAACGCAGGGAACAAGCAGGTGCCCGTATGAGCGACTCGGCCACGTGCGGCGACTTCGACCACGACGACGACCTCGTCTCAGTCGGCGGCCCGCTGCCGGAGTTTATGGTGAAGACCATTATCGCTCAAGTCATTGAGGCGGTGCTGTACCTTCACACGATGGGCATCATCCACCGTGACTTGAAGCTCGAGAATCTCATGCTGCACCGCCCCTGCGACCGCTACGCGCTCAACGCGCTGCAGCTGCAGATGTTGATCCATCAACTCCGCGCCTACGCCCACCAACGCCATGCAAGCGACGCGTCCACGTCGCCCACATGCGCTCCCCACGCTTGCAAAGAGAACAGCGAGGCGGTGGAATTCACGAATCCGCTGTCGGTGCTGCACACAGTGCACATACCACGGCACTTGTGGCCGGTCGTCAAGGTCATGGATTTCGGTCTCTCGCGTGTGCTCGACCACCTGCAGACACAGCTGTTCGAGCCCACAGGGACACCGCACGGCTTCACCGGGACAACCTCGCAGACGCCACCGGACGCGGAAGGCCGGTCTGCTGCAGTGACAGTCGCCACCACGGAGGCGGTGCCTGAGCGGGTGAAGCTCATCTACTCCCGCAACGACGCCACGACGAGCTGCGGCACCCCTATCTATGCAGCCCCTGAGGTCACCAACCCAGCCCTGCGTCCGGACAAGGTAGGGTACAGTGCAGCAGTCGACATGTACTCCGTCGGCGTCATCGCGTACGCGCTGCTGACGGGGAGGGCGCCGTTTCCATCGAAAAAACACCCGCGGCGGCCAGACGGGCCACCTGTGGTGGACTATGACGCCCCCCTGTGCTTCGAGCGACGCCGTCGCCGTCCAGCAGTGCCGCAAGACGATGCCGGTTCCCCAGGCAGTGCTGCGTCGATGCCATTGCGACGGCTGTCCAGTTCGGCTGCCCGCCCCCCTGTTGCTGTCGCGTGCCTACCTCCGCTGTCAGTGATAGAGTCGGTGCGCGTCGTGCTGCAAGAGCGCGCCGAGACGTCAGCGGCGCCTTCCACCGCCTCGGCCAAGGCACAGCAGTGGCATCGACACGCCGAGGCGGTGGCGGCGTATCTTTATCGTGCGGAGCAGACGGACGCCCATGCGGAGAGCAGCGCTGGCAGAAGCAGCGCCGCGTCGGCAGACACATTCTTTGACGTCACCGTGGAGCAGCTCTGCGCGTCACTCACCACTTACGCCGACATGTGCGCGTCGGGCGGGCTGGAGGTGGACCTTGACCGCCTTCTGTACGTCTCTGCAGACGCCGCCGCAACTGGTGTGGAGGCGGCAAACGCGTCCGTCGGTCATGTGGTGTCGACTGATGGGCACATCACGGAAGTGTCGCTACCACCCGTCTCGGCGCTCGGCTCCTCCTTTCTACGCGGGCTTCTGGAGAAGTACCCGTCGCGGCGGCTGACGGCTTACGAAGCGCTGCAGCATCCGTGGTTGCGCGAGTGCGTGTAATACGTGAAGCGATGGATATGGCGAATCCGTCACCATCCGCTGGCTTCGTTGATCTCTGAGTGGGCCGTTCTACACGCGGAGCGGATTCTCTTGATGGCATGTTCGGAACGCACGGCTGTACTGTCCCCTCGCTGAGGCTTGAGTGGAAGGATGGGAAGGGGTCAGCCGTGCTGGGGTCGTGCGCCAGTGCCGGACGCTGCGCTACAACGTCACCCAAATAAGAAACTGCGGAGGAAGCGAGGAGCAAAACAGTATGGGGCCTGAGGCACGGCGCCGCTGCTCACCAGGAGGACGCCGCAGCGCCCTCTCCCGCACCTGGGCGCTTGCGCACTTTTGTGCGAGTGGGCCTTTCCGTCCGGACGCACCCTCGCCGAGGGCCCAGCCGACATGACCGCACTACACCACTGCCTCCCCCCCCCACTGCACCGGACCTCTTTTTATCCTTCAGTACTCCCCCCTCCCTGCGCCTCTTTGCGGTTCATCCCCGTCTCTCTTCTCCACTCGCTTCTACGACTGGGCATCAACACCGCTGCACGCGTGTGCCACCGCTCCCCACAGTTGCCGTTGTTGCGCCGAGACTTCTCTGCCACCGGACTCTCCCACACGCACAGATGCGCATGGATTCTTCTCTCCTGCCAGTTTGAAACTCAGCTGCGCTCTGTCGTTGGTGTTGTTTGCTGGCTTCTTCGCTGTAGTGGACTGGAATTCTGCCGCCATCGGATTACAGCCTCGGCCATATACACACACACCACCCCTTCCCGCTCCGAGACAGCACGCATATCTGCCATCGTCGTCGCAGCTTTCACCCCATCCGCGAAGGCGCCGCGCTCTGTTTCCCTCTCCTTTTCTCAGCCCACGTTGGCCCTGTATAAACATTCTTCTCCTCTGCGTGTTTCTCTCTCAGCCCCCTTCACCCCTCCCCCTCCGCGCCACCACCAACACCATCGCCACCACTCACTTTGCGTCGCATCCATCCCATCTTTGGTTCGCCGCCAGAGTCATCGTCACCTCTGCTCCGTGGGTATGTGCGCGTGCGTGCATTCCTCCTCGCTTGGTTTCTCTTGTGGTTCACTCGCGCCTGTGCTTCACGAATACTGCGCCCTCTCCCCTCCTCCTGCACTGCTGCCCACGCACCCCTCGGTGCCTGCCTTTCTCTGTGTTGTGTTGTGTGTTGTGTGTGGGCCTCGCCAGCACACCTTCATATTTTTCTGCTCTGCGCCGGCCACGCACCCGCCCCACGCGCTCCTCCTCTTCTCCTTTGCCTCGTCTGCGTCTGTGTCGCCGTCACTCTTCCTGCGCCGTTCGTCTGCGTCTCTGCGGGCTGAGCGGCGCGTCTTCCCCCCCCCCCTCCTCCTCCTCCTCCTCCCCGCTTGGGGTATGGCGGTGTGCTCGTAGTGTGAAGCCTGCAAGTCTACGTACAAACCCCCCCCCAATTGTCGCATGCTGCGGTGACCGGGCAGGCTGTCCCAGCCGCACGAACCAGGAGAACGAGAGTTGCTAGCGTGAATACATCAATACCTACAGGCACACGCACCCCCGCAGTGGCGGCGGCGACGTGGACATCGGACACAACGACGGCTTCCTCTTGCTCATTCTGGACTCTCCCTCACTCCCTCACTGGCGAGCGAGAGAGAAGAGGCTCGCTGTGAGTCTCTGCGAGTGCCCCTCTAGCTGAACTCACTTTTCTCGCTGCGCTTCGGCCGCTCCCGGTTCTTCTCTCGCTTCTCTACGTGGACTCACACGTGGGAGCAGGCATAAGCACACCACAGAGAGGGAGAGAGAGAGCCACACGGGCGGGCGGGCAAGATGGAGCCCCGGCGGCGGCCGGAGCTGACGTTTGCACAGGCGAGGTACGTCAACACGTCTCACGCAGCGACCGCCACGCTTCCGGTCGGCTGCAACTTTTTCGCAAGCGTGTCAAGCGGCGGCTCCATCGCGATGAACTTTCTGTGCGTGGCAGTGCCGGTGTTAGCGTTGGTGATGCTCATTTTGTGGGTGGCGCGGTTCGGTGTCATGTGCCTCGAGGCACAACAGATGCGGCACCGCGCGACCCACTGGGGAACACTGCCGAGTTACGCCGAGGTGCAAGCCGTGGCGGCCGCCCTGCGGCCAAAGCGTCAAGCTCAGTCGCAGGAAGCAGCCGAGGATACTACGCCTGCTGCAGCCACAGCAGCAACCGAAGCTAGAGATAATATGCACTGCATCATCTGCTTCTCAACTGTCGTTGACCACCCCGTGGAACTGCTGCCGTGCGGTCATCAGAAGTTCTGCGCCCACTGTCTCGTGCGGATATGGCAGTGCTCTGGGATGTACCGGCGACTTCGGTGCCCGTTGTGCCGCCAGCCCGCAGAACTCCTGTGCCCCGTACCCGTTGCCGACTCGAAGCCCTCTGTCGATGATGTGTTGCTCTTGCGGAAATACAACGGCGGCTTCTGCGGCACGACGAAGCTGTCGCTGCTGGACCGCTGTGTACTGCGGCTGCGCGTCATGACGCACGCGCGTCTGCTGCCCATCGTTATCGGACTCCGCATCGTCGTTCTCCACGTCACCATGTTCACCTACATACTCTTGCCGGCAAGTCTGACTGAGGTCACTGGCGTCGCACAGCAGCCGCCACAGCAGACTGCTCAACCCCGCGTGCCCTCGTCAGCCTTCGCAGCCGCGTACGCCAGTGCCGTTCACGCCTTCACCGCCGTCGTGTACACCGCCGCGACGTACGCGGACGACCTCTTTCTCGTAGCGGTCAGTATCATTCTCACAGGCCACCTCCTGCAGAGGGCGCTATTCAAAGACCTCAAGCCCTAAGCCGCTGTCTCGGAAGGAGTGTGTGCGCGCATATTTGCATTAGCGCCCCCGCCATTTCTCTGCCCTTCCCCCCCCCCGCTCGCCTTGGCAGTGATCGTCTGGAATTGGCGCTGGGCCAACAACGACCGCGATCCACTCAAACGCGCCACCACACACGACGCACGGTGTTGAGCCCAGGGGGAACACACAAGGCGACGGCATCCAGCAAGTGGCGTCGCGTTACCTCGCCAAAAAGCGGTTGACTGTGAACCGAAAAGATGCCGACCATCTCTGCTTCGCCCTAACGCTCCCGTCAGCACCACAGGAAACCGCCCTGGTCGCTGCATCTCTGGTGTGCTCCATATAACCTCTTGTCAGCTGCTCATTTCTCCTCTTCTACCTCTGTCGCCCCACCCCCACCCACCCCCACACACACACACCGTGATAAGCTCAGCGAAAACACGTAACGCCAACCAGAATACCAAAGCTGCGCTTCCTTCGCCAAAATGACGATGAATTTTGGTAATATGACCCTCGGGGGGGCCATGGCCACCTTCGGGGGTCAGTCAAACCCAATGTGTAACTACACAAGCCCACTGGCGAAGAAGTTCGTGTACAAGGAGGTCGGGAAGGTGTACTACCCGCTCCGCCGTCACGTGTTCCGCACCAAGGTTCGCACTGCTGCCGAAATCCGCTTCAACGAGATCGTCAAGCGCTACATGAAAGACAAGATGACGTTCAAGAAGGGCTGCTATGCTGCAACCATCACGAACACCGTAGAACTGGACCACATGGGCAGCATCATCCCGAAGGACGAGTACGAGGTGAAGCGGCTGACCAGCTATATGACCAGCAAGAAGATGAGCAACGACTATAAGAAGCACATGCAGGAACTGTGGACCCGTGTGTTGTTTGTGTGCGAGTCGACGAACCTGGTCGGTGCGACGGAGAATGCGGCGAACCAGAACTCGCGCCCTGGCACAGATGAGGAATTTATGTCCCTCATCTGGTACTCCTCCTTCTTCACGACACTCATAGCGTTTGTTGTGACCCTCATCGTCTGGTGGTACCGCTACGGTCAGGCCCCGCAGTACGCGGAGTTCAAGTAATCGGCACTACAGTCATATCAAAACAAAGACTCACGCACTCACTTCTCTTGTCTCTTCCTTTTCTAGGTGGGAAATCGTAGCATTTAAGCGAATAGCCAATGTGACTCCTCCCTCTCCCTCTCTTTGCTCGCTGTTGTGGGGCAAAGTCAAGCAGAAGACGGAGGGAGAGGGAGGGGGGCGCACTTCGAAGTCACGACGTCCGCACGTTGTGCCTCCTTTGTTTCTGTCTTTTCCGGAGCCTCGAGTGGAGCACAGTTCGTCCTCGCCTGATTTCCTTTTCGGTTGTAGCTAGTTAGCTCCTCGGCTTAGTGTTCTCAAATGAGCTCTCGTGTTATCTTTAAGGAAGGCGTGAAGCCTCCGTGAGCGGTGATCGGGGGAGGGGGGGGGCCACACCCAGCAAAGCTTCCGTCAACGTATTCTGGGCCTCATCGAAGCCCCGGGCCGGCGCGCCGCGTTCTCCTACAATAAAGCCTTGGCGGAGAAAGCCAGCGTGCCTCTGAGGAGCGCGTCAATTCTTTGCAGGGACGTCGCGATCCCTTTTCTGCGTAAATAACGCTCAACTTCATGTAGTGACTCTGCCATCATTGTTCGCTTTTCCCCCTTCTACTCACCCCAACGCTTTCTCGCCCGATCATCATTTAGGCTCCATTCGTTGTTCTTGTTGTTGCTGCGGAAACACACGTTGGCTGGTCAGCTATTGGCACCTCTCCGCCTCTAATACGTAGCAGCACAGAGAAATGAGCGATGAAAGAGAACAAGCGATAGCGCTGCTGCGAGACCTTAGAGCGACTGCAACCCCAAAATTTGTGGACAGTGGCGAGGCACTCACATACCTGGTGTACAAAGATGAGGCTCTTGAAAAGGCAATTACATTTCTGAGCCCGGCGTACGTTAAGACCACCCCAGAGAGCATGCAGTCGCTGCGCGTCAATCATGAGCGACTTGCGAACACCGCTATCGAGCGCATATTTGATACACATACACAAGTGCTGCGGTCAAAGCTTGCCGAAGCTGAGAAAGTGGCGGACATGTGGAAAAGGGTTGCTCTGTTCAGAGGCGCTGAGGAGGGAAATTCCGTGCGCCACATCACCTCTGCAGAGCCGGCTCTCTGTGCTCCCGGGCGTGTCTCCGTCAGCTCGCAAGTCTGCAGCACACAGGTAGGCGTAGCTGCAACCGAGAGCAAGACGAGTGTGCCACCGTGTGCGTTGGTCTGCGAGGCAGTACGGGAATGGCTAGCAGACTGGAACCTGAAAGTGCAGTGTCTTGTAAATGAAAAAGTAGAGCTCTGGTGCTTGTCGCAGCGTTGCCTCATCACTCATCTGCGGATAAACCGGCATGAGCATGAAGTTGGACGTCCTTTCTTTGGTGGCAGCCTGAAGGTGCTGGGTAGGCGAAGCTCAGCACGCCCTGCACCTCGCAAGATCAATAATGCACGGTTGAGCAACGGAAAGGCTTCGTGTATGGAGAGTGGGGAAAAAAGTGAACAAGGTGCATTCGCACCCACGGTCGATGCGCCAGGTGAAAATCTTGTGAAGAGCTCGACCGTTTCTTCCCAGCATGCTGCCGCTTCCAGTGTGTCGACGCCCAGTCTCCCTAACCCTGGTACTCATTTGCCTCGGGGTGCTCCGTCTGACTCACCATTGTACGTTATGCAGACCATCTTCTTGAAAGCACGCACGACACAACTCAGCGGCAACCAGCGGACCTCGACATCGGGCAGCCCAGTAGGTCCACTGCCTCACCTACCACACATATGACTGATGAGGTCTGTGTTTTGGTGCTTTATTCCTCTGCTACTGTCTCTGATCTCTTCTTCTTGTCGTTGTCGTTGTTGTTGTTGGCGACTTCTCCCATCCCATCGGCCCCACCTACGTGCCGAAAGGGAAAAGGCTGCGTCGCAGCACGGCTAGGAGCAGGCTAAGCTCAGACACGTCGGTTGACAATGGTTGCCTCGTTTCGTTGTTTGGTTTCCTATACCCCGATGTATGCCACTTCGACTCTTCTACGCTTCTCTCTCTCTCTCTGTGTCTGTCTCTTGGATTGTGGGGCACTTGCTGGTGTTGGTCGACGCCAGCAAACTCCCGGAGGGGTGGAAAATGAATACAAAGAGAGAAACCGCCCTGCGATGGCCACAAATTCAGGCCCTGTGGCCGAAAGACGAGTTCAGCAGCAAAGTTTGATTGGCTCTCTTGGCTGAAAGCTGGCGGAAGGGCGCCTCATGCCTCAAAAGATGGCAGCGCTCCTTCTTCGTTGGGTTTCCTTCCTCGCGAGAAGACGTTATGTTGAACAGCTCTGTTACAACTATGATCTTCATGCCCCCACCGCGTAGATCTCCTCCCTCCCTCCCTCCCTCCCTTCCTCTCTCTCTCTCTCACGGTTTACTCATTACAACTTCACTGGACCTGCGTGTGTGGACCTGCAGCGTATCCTTGCCCCCCCCCCTGCAGCGGTCACCACCACAACGGGCTCTTTCATGGGCATGGCCTTCAACCCAGTGTGCAGCTGTTTTTCTGCAGTCTATCGTTCACTGGGAGGACGACCACCGGTAATCTGATGCGCTCACCCAACTCTGCCCCTCTGAAATAGGCCAGCTTGCCATCTCCTTGGGCAACGACCCCCACGGACTTCGATCGGAGCCCCTCTACACGACCCGCGGCAATGTGAATGGCTGCAGGCGTTTTCTTCGAAGGAAACGCCCCATGGAAACCGAGGTAAACTGAAGCAAACATGCGGCATCGCGTCACAAGATGGATAACACGCCGCCCACCGCTAGAAGCGTAAACTACACCATAAACCCTTTTCTCGGTCACGTGAGTGTTTCGCTGAAGCTGCGCAAGCGGAGCAGCAACGCCAACGACATTCATCATCACTACCTCCTACAGCGCAGGTGCTGCAGATGCCGTCACAGTACCTCTACCTGACTGCGCAGCGTCGCCGGAGCTGACGCTGGAGAAGGTGTCTTCGCCTTCCATGAAGGAGAGAATAGAACCTACTGTCCGGCGCGCAAGGGGAAAATCACCTCTTACAGCTTGCCAGCCCTTGTCGACATAATGGAGAGGCCCAGACAGAGCCCCTGCAGTGGGTTCAATGTCCAGGGCACTGAGAGCAGCGGCACAAGCTGTGCAGCGCTCGCTACCTTGGTGGTCGAGACCCCATTGAGGTCTCCTGCGCTGACCACAATGACACATAGCGGTACCCTGTTGTTCTTTGCTCGAGGTGATTGGTCACGAACGGAAGACGACAGGATCAGCCTCTGGCGTGTAGGTTTGGCTGGACATGTTACGTATCCGCCGGTGAACGGAGCGCTAACTCTCATGGGCGACGGCGCGGTTGTGTTCTCACATGTTTGTGGGGTTGCTTGCTTGCTCTTCACCCGTGGCCAGCGACCCTCTGGCAGCGATGACAACACTAGGCGGCACTACCACCGCAACGCGACTGCAACGATTGCGAGTAGAAGGCCACCCTAATACCGCACGCAAGCGCATACACAAGCGCGCACAACGACGACGACGACGACAACAACAACAACAACGCAGAATCAGAAGCAAGCGGCAGCCACTGTTAGCTGAGCGCCTGGCTAGCCTGCACTCCGCAAAAGCGGGGAGATGGCCCCTGCTGTTGTGGTTGTTCTCCTTCGGGCAGTGACTGTACACACTTCCTCCTCCCTTCATGTTGTTGAGAGGCGCGCGCGCCATCATCGCTGCGACCGCTGCAGCTGCGTCTTCTTCTCCGCTCCACTCTGTCACCCCCCTCCACTCTGTCATCTCTCACCGGTGTGCCTCCCTTCGACTCGACGTCTCTGCCCGCCACCCGCCTTCGCGACTTATCTCCCGGTTTTCGCGCTACTTTGCAGCTGAATTGTTTCGTCGCACATTCGTAAGACTCTCGCGCCCCTCTCTCCTACTCCCCACCCGCCCACACACGTGCGCGCATACTCCTGTAGATGTGTGTAGAGCCATACAGTCGCAACGGCCTCTTCCACACCTTCCACATCTCGACCCCCTTCCCCCTACTCGCCTCCCACTCTCTAGAAAACCAGTTGTTCACACAACGGACAGACTCACTGGACACTTCAGCACACCTCTACCTCCCCCCCCCTCCATTCCATCCTCACTCCAGCAGACGGTTTCCTTTGCCTTCGCGCTTTGCTTACCTCCACCTCTTAGACGCACGCACGTACGGCGACACGGTGCTTTGATCACGCATGCGAGGGCCTTCGTATCGTGTTGCAGCTGTTTCCCCCTTCCCCACCCCGTTTATCTGCTGATGCTGCTCTGCCTTCCTTGCTCCCACCCTCACCTTTGCTGGTTCGCCCTCTTAGTCGTGCACTCGATTATGTGTCTGTGCGCCCTCAGTTGAGCTCGAACACACTTGAAGAAGCGCAAAATTCTCTTTCCTCTCCTGGGCGACACCGATAAAGAGAGAGCAGCAGCAGCAGCAGCAGTCTCGCTCTCTCCCTCTTTCCTCCCCCCTCCTCCCCGCACCGATGCAGCAGCAGCGGCGTCTCTGTCCGCTCTCTTCCGTATCCTCACCGAAGCCCCCTTCACGGACAGGGCAAGCCGAGGTGAAAAACGACGGCGGTCGCGTGGACGGCAAGCACAATGCCAGCGACATGCACTGCTACGGCGCACCACACGCTGATGAAGAACACGTGATACAGGCGAGCACGTACGCGCTCTGGGAGCAGCTCTACACTCCAGCTAGAGTCCCCCTCACCGTAGAGCGCCTCTTGTACCTCCGCCTATCCGCGAAGGGCAACGGCGAGAACAACGAGGATCGTAGCCGCCAGTATTGTGCCGATGATCTGCAGTGGGCCAGGTTGCTCTTCGGAGAAATCGCCGCCCAGTCCGACGTCTCCGCTCCATCAGTGCCGATGGTGCCGTCGACTGCATCGGCGATGGCAGAGTCTCCCCATGAAAACTGCCAAAATGAGAGGGAGGAAGAGCCGCAGCGGGCCCGGAAAGGGAGCATGCCCGACGGCGCATCGAGCGTCGCTGCCAAACCCACCGAGCAAGGCGCCTCCGCAGAGGTGGAGCAGGTGCCAGTGCCGACCGCGCTGCGTGCGCCATGCGCCTTCTCCGACTCGCCGTTGGATGTACATCCAGGTTGGAAGGCGGACGCCGCTGCACTAGTCCAGGTGCCGCCGCAGCTGAAGGAGCAGCATCACCAAGAGTCGCTAGCGAACTCAACGAAGGCTGCGGAGCCGGCACAGCAGCACGTGGCACAGACCTGTACCAACGCTCAATCGGCCAGTGGCGTGGGTGGCGGACAGGTCTCCATACCGCGGAGAGCTGTCACCCCCCTATCTCACCCTGGCACTGTCTCAGCGCCGACATCTCTGCCCTCTCTGCTCTCATCGGTGCAGCGCCCCTCTGACAGCAGCCGAGGTGTCGACCATGGCGAAGGCGGCGGCGCTATTTTGTTGCAGCCCTGCCGAGGATGTGCCATGCCCGCCGCCTCGCCGCCTGACTGGGTGTTACCCTCCTCTACATCGGTCGTCTCGTTCCCATCCGCGTCGCCGGTGCCTGCATCCGACGCCGCTGCGGTGGAGGACAGAATTAAGAAAGCCACGGCGGCCCCCATGAGCCTTGAGCGGGACGACAGCAATGATTGCGGCGACGGGAACGAGGAGGTCGAACCCCGTGACGACACATGTTTGGTGGAAGTGGCATCGGCCGCCCCGGCGCAGCACATGCACACGCGATCCACGCCCGTGGACGCCATGAGAGCGGACGAGGAAGACAGGCGCGACGGTCCTGGTGGCGATGGAGTCTGCAGTCCTCCGTTGGGGCATTCCGCATTCAGGGGCGGTGACGAGGAGGGCCGCGGCGCCGCTGATGATGAACAAGCACATACAGTCGCACCACAGGATGAGTCAGCGGAGATCTCCGGCGCATGGGAAATTGCCACCACCACTACCACACCCAGTCGACTTCACCACCAGTGCCACCACCGCAGCTCGCACGACACGGACCCGTGCACAGAAGGGTGCAGGCGTGACAACGAAGAGGGCACGAAACACACAGGAGGCGGCGAAGAGAAAGACGACGATGCAGGGTTTCTGTCCCTCACCACATCTCCATTAACTGGAGCTCCTGAGCAGCGGCGCTCGTGTCCTGTAGGGGGCAGCTATGCGAAGCTTCCGACGCCATCGCCAGGGCGGATTGGGATGCTGGTGGGCACAAGGCCCGCTCTCCCCGTGTCAGCGCTGCTGTGTAGCCTCAAGAGAAATGAAGAGGATGGACGCCAGCTCGACTCGCCGACGCGCCACAGGATTGCCACCAAGGTGTCGACCTCGATAAGCCCGGTCACAGACCTTGACGGACTCGTCCTCAGTCCACCGCGCCGGCAGCAGATGCGGCTTCAGCTGCAGCGCTGTTGTCCTCGTCAACTGAGTGAAGGGGGTGACATGGAGTACTCCGACCTCACTTCAGTGCCTGAATCGCAGTCGCCACCGCCTGCCTCCTCAGCCCCCTCTCTGACTAGTTTGGCGGACAGCGGTGCGGGTGCCACAGACGAGCTCCGCGCTGGGGGCCACGCAGCAGACGCTGCCGTGATGCGCGATTCGCCACGGCGGGAGACTCACGCAAACAACAAAAGAGAGGCGGCGGCGGCGGCTACGGCGAAGGAAAACGACGCTGAGCCGTGGGACGCCACAGCCCTGGATTTGCCTATGGATGAGCCTTGCTCTGCAGAAGCTGATGAAGACAACGGGGCCAGGTGTGATGGAGGCCTGGTGGCATCTGTCACCGTTAGAGTGATGAACGAGCGTGTTCGCGGCGATGACGAGAGCGAGGAAAGGGGTGTGGGAACGCCGGCGTCCATGGTTTCTGTGTCGCGCCAGCAGCCTTCTCTCGCGCGGCCCGACGGCGGCGCAGAGCCGCAAGGTGTCCATGATGAAGGCCATGCGGTGTGTGGGCCATCAAGCGGAGCGAAGGCGGGGAGCAACGATGGAGAAAGAGCGGCGCGTACGGCAAACGCTGTCCTTGTCTCCCCCTCCTCGACCTCGCCTTCACCACCCCATGTGAACCACGAATCATTCTGGTCACCAAAGCATAGTGAAGACCCACAGCAACGTCATCAGCAGCTCTCTCTGCCCGAGGTCACGGCGGCACGGCGCTCAGTCTCCAGCATGGACTTCCGGTGGGCTGACGAGGCCGATAGTGTTTTGCGTCGGCAACAGCAGCGGCTACGCTCGCTGCAGGCAGTGAGGACCGCAACGCTTGCCGGCAGCGATGTGCGTCGCAGCCCGAGTACAAACCAGTGCAGCCCAGGCGACGGCCCTCGGCACTACGTCCCGCTCTCTCAAGATGGCGGGAGCGTCCAAGGTAGCCAGGATGGGAACGGCGCAAGACGGGCACAGCTGTACGGAGGCTCAGAGACATCGTACAGCGTCTCGCCTCAGCCACAGGAACCCAGAGCGTACAACTACTCCGAAAAGTTGGTGATGAGATCAGAAGCCACTAGGGTTGAAACAGTGGCGTCGCGCACTGACGGCAGCGGCATCGCGACAGAGCTGAGGGAAGTTGCGTCCTCATCACACCGTTCGGGCAAAAGCGAAGAGTGGGCGTGCCTCAGCATCAGTCGCAGTGACGAGAGACTTGCGGCAGTAGCCGCAGCAACAGCGGTAGATGACGCGCCAGTGCTGCGCACAGACCGACTGCCCCAACAACAGCAACAGCAGCCGTCGCCTCGCCACGCTGGTGTTAAGCGACAGCGCGAGAACCACGGCGGCAATGACGACAGCAGCGACGCAGCGCGTGCTCGACGCTCGCCGGCGCCGTCGTGTGTGCCAGTGTATAACCAGACAACGAAAGAAAAGGGTAACTGCAGCGGTGACGGTCAGCCAGTCCAGCACCGACACCGAGCTGACGATCGCGTTCGCGGACGTCAGCGTCTGCGAGGGGACGTGGTTGTGACAACCACCACGAGGATGATTTCGAGCCCCTCACCGGCGAATGTATTCGCGCTTCCGCGTACCATCACCGCGGATCCTGCGGCACCCATCGCCGCTCCGCCATTCACCACCATGACAACCCCCCTTGCAGGCCCGTCGCTTTCGCGGCTGCGTACGGTTACTGTGAACTCTGTCGATGCCCCTCCAGCTGCTCAGGCTCAGAAAACCGCGAAAGGAAAGTCCACTCGTGTTGGGGTGGCATCATCTGCAATCATTACTGCACCCCCGCTTCCACGCAAGAATGCGAGCAGCAGAGCACACAAGAATGCGCCACGTGCGGCGCGCCGTCCGCCTTCCCTCGTGGCCTTGAAGAAGCAGCGAGATACAGAATAACGGCACCAGCAGCACGCAGAGAGGGAAAAACTGCGAAAGGTGTGTGAACACGGCACAGCCGCACTCTCTGTAGCGCGGTGTGGGGAATGGGTTGAGCTGTTGCTGAAATCTCTGCCGCATCTGTGTGTGTGTGTGTGAGGAGAGGTTAATGGCGCTGCGTTGCTCAAACACTTGCCTTCTCGGTGTGGTTGTCTGTCTCTCTCTCTCAGTTTGGGCGGTGCCTGTGCGGGGCGCATGGACACTCTCTACCCACGTACTCCAGCAGTGCCCTCACCCACGAACTCAAGCGCACATACGACGTCTATATAGCGCTGTAGGTCCTCTTTCTTCTCCGCACAAATCGAAACCAGCAGAGCTTTTTCCCTCCTCTCTTCGCCTCGCTCCTCGTCATGTGCTCTCCGCCCTCAGCGCTCTTGCTGTGATGCACACTTTCGTGGATGTGAGCACCACGTGCAGCTTGAGAGAGAGAGAAAGAGAGCGCACCCGCCGCATCAGCAGACACATGCACCCGAAGAAGCACCAGAAAAAAAGAACAACATGAGGCATCGCGCCGCTCGTTAAACGGCCCCTCCCATGTTTTATCTCCCTGTTTCCTCTTGGGCTTCTTCGGCCCTCCCCCCCCCCTCCCCCCTCCTCACGCACTCACCCGCCTGCACCCTTCACCCCCCCCACCCCACACACACACACCCACACACACGTGTACACACATGCACGCCACCTCTCACGTGTTCATAACTGTACTAGGGCAACCCCCCCGTTCCCCACTTCATCACCCCTCGGTGAAACATGCCGAGCTCTTCTTCCAGCGGCAACAACCACGTTGGCAGCGCGACGCCACCGCCGCTAACGCCGGAGGAGAAAGCAGCTCGAGATGTGCGGCTACAGCGCGAGCATGAATCGTACATCCGCGGCATCGCGACGATGCGCTCGCTGCCGCGACTTCGGTCCACCATTGCAGGCGCAGGCGGTAAGACGAACACCATCACGCGCATTGCAGAGGAGCGTGAGGAGGTGCGCCAGCAGCACCTCCGCGCCGCGGCCGCCGCAGCAGCGGATCTGCTGCTGCGTCGTCAGGCGCATCAGGAGAAGGTCAAGAAGCTCGAAAGCTCACAGGCGAAGAAGCGCAACCGCCGCGCCGCGAAGAAGCTGAAGAAAAAACAGCGACTCGAAGAAGAGCTGCGCAATCGGCTGGACTCAGACGACTCTGCTTCGTCATCGTCGTCGTCGTCGTCGTCGAAACCATCCTCGAGCGACTCGGACAGCGACGGCGAGAAGGACTGAAGAGGCGAAAGATTGTTACGCACACACACACACACACAAGAGAGAGTAAAACGGGTCGAGTGCGTTCGTGTACGGTCGTACATTGGCTGACCTCCTCCCCTAGCCCCCTGTCATATGCTAACAGAAGGCGAGTGCTCGGGTGAATGTGGCGTTGTCTGCATGTAGACGTGCGTGTCCGCACCAGCTGGGACGATGGCAGCGCTGTCGTCCATCACCCCTCCCCCCTCCCCGTCTCCCTGACGAGCTCATCCACTAAACAAAAAAAGCGGCAGTTGGCGGCGAACCGTGTCGCAGGCGTCTCTCTTGTGCCGTAACACCTCAAGGAGGCGTACGACAACAAATCGAGGAACGAACGTGCTGGCAATGCTGCAGCATCGCTTCGTCCTATTCGTGCGGCTATGCGTCCACGTTGCCCTTGCAGTGCTGGCGAGCTCCTTGCCTGAAAAGGGGCTGCCAATACTCGAAGCCACGCACACACCTTTCCATGTGCTTCTTCGCGGCTCCCTCTTTTTGTTTTCCAGCTACTCCCTTCGCCCGCTACAACGACGTCAAGCCTCGCTCGCTCGCTCCCCCACCCCCTCCCCCGGGTCGGTGGCGTCTTTCGATAAATGTGGGCTCGGCTGTGTGCGACTGCAAACGCGCACGTAGGCGCCCACCGCCTGCCCCACCCCACCTCACCTCATCCATCAAGCCCACCTCCATAAGCAGTATTGCCTCCCCACTGTGCTGCACATCAGCGGCTCTCCGGTCGCTCGAGTAGGTAGTGTCGCTCTCTTTGTTTTACGGCTGCCGTTGCCTCCAGCAACTCAGGCAGCTCGCCTCCCTCTCCCCTCTCTCCAACACGCCTGTGTGTGGGTGTGTGGGTGTGTGTGTGGATGAGCCGCCGGTGGCAGGTCAGTGGGAGGGCACCCGCATGACAAGCGAGAGAGAGAGAGAGAGCGAGCGACAACGCGTATGTATTACGCCCACACCCAACCCGCCTCACGCAGCTCTCACCCACACCAGCGAGACTCACTGCACCGTGACGCATCCTTAAAGTCGAAAAGAAAAGCGGTACTCCCACACAGCCACAACACACGCACGCACGCACTCATTCACACACAGGCGCCGAGGTGTACACATTTGTGTAGGCACGCCGCAATGCGTTCTTCTTGCTCGCGCACTGTGTGCCTCTTCCTTGGTCTTGGCCTCTCCTTTCCCCCCACTCCCCCATCGCATTGCCCTCGTCTCCGCCCCCCCCCCCCTCCATCGCCTCGGCTCGCCAAGACGGCGTGTTCGCTTTAGCGCTGACCACAAGCGAGAAGGGCACTGAGAGGCAGAAGCGTACTGAGAGAGAGCGAGAGAGAGACGCTCTCGCTGCGTCATCGTTTACAAAGAAGACAAGCGGCTGCGGCTGCGGTGGCTGCCCAGCATTGTTCTTCTCAGGTCTCACTGGGCTTGTTTGTTTTTGTGTGTGCGTGCGTGTGTTGTGGCTCTCCTGGGGGTTTTTTTTCCGTGCTATTGCCTCCCACCACCACCACACACACACCTGCAGCCATGCTGAGTAGACCCTCTCGTGGCTCCCCCTCCCCTCTCTCTCTCTCTCACAGACACACGTGCACACTAGCACTTCTCCCTCATCGTCAACGCCGTAGGTGCCATCTATACACCGGGTGTGGGCTTCTCCCCGCCCGCCCTCCCGCCCCTCCTTCCTCCTTCCCTCTTTCCCTCTTCGCCACATTACGTTTCTCGTCGTCTTCTCGTTGCCTCTCCTCTGTTAGCTGCCGATTTCCTTCACTGTTCGCCGGCTGCATCACCGCATAAACTTCGGTGCAGCCGACCTCCTCCCTCCTCGTCCTCCTCCTCCTCACCTTCGCACATGGCCACAAACCGTCGCCGTCTCGCTACTGTCGACAGCGCATGTGGCCATGTGCGCCGGGTGGGGGATGTCTGTGGTGTGGGCCCTTCCCCGCTCCTTCTTCTCCTTTGAGGTAGTCAATCCCGCCTTTAGGAGCCCTCTCTCCCTCTCTTTTTATCCACCAGCCGTCCCCTCCATCATCTGCTCGGTTGCGAGTCTCTCCTCTCGCTTTGTTTCCTTTCACCCCCACCCCCTGCGGCACACGCTTTGCTCTTGCCTGCTCGCGCTCTCTCTCGTTCAGTCCCTAAAGCCCAGCGCCGCTACACAGAGAGAGGGAGGGCAACATATGATAAAATCCGGTGCACGTGTTGCCCTGTCGCTCTCGTTGGCTACGTCCTGGCTGCTCTTGCCGGTGCGTACCTCCTCGTGCGCTTCCGCCGCTTGCACTGCATCCGACAGGTGCGGCCGCGGTACTGCACTCTGCACTGCGTGTGCTATGGCGGCTTTCTCGTCTACCTCATGAGTGCCGGGTCGATGCGACATCGCCGCGGCAATGCAGAAGGCGGTGAAAGAGCAGCCTCCTTATGCGGCGCCTCCTCGCAGTCGAGGCCGTGGGACGTGTGTAAGCGGCTTGGTCAGGTGGTGCTCGATGCTTTCTTGAGTCCATGGACGGAAACTCCACCAGTGCGGCATCCACCAACGGCTAAGTCAACAAGAGCGCTTCTTTACTACCTCGGCAAGCCCCTGTTGCACGTCATCGCCGTCACGGCGTTCTTCAGCAGCTTTGCCCTGTTGTGCCACGCACAATGGCGCTACGCTGTGATGTGCATAGCGGCGCGGCATTCCTCTCATAAGTTGCGACCTCTTTGTGGGGCCCAACACTCCTTCTCCGACAGCCCCTCCGCGGCGCCGCGCTGGCGTCGGACACGTGCGCACTCGTACAGGACTGGCGCACGCAATTGTGCGGAAGTCTCCCAGGATGATCTCGCAGACAGCGGCACTGGCACGCGCATCGTTATCACCACCGCCCCCGGTGCGTTGGATTCGGGTGGAGACGGTCACTTCTGCCTCTCCTTTGTCCACCTCCCTCAGCCGTGTGACGGCAGCGGCGGTGACGCTGCCGGGAATGCAGGAGAAACTCATCAGCAGTCGGCCACGCACGATGGGTGGCTTTCGCGAGCCCTGGCAACGGTGGTGTCCAGCCTCGCTGCGACGCGCTGTAGCAGTGACACTGCTGAGGGCGATGGCGAGTCGGTAATGCAGCCAAACTTCACCACTTCGGAGGTGTCGAGCGTGTCCTTCACTGGAAGCCTCTCCTCCTTCAGCCCCTCGCCGGCGCGTGCACAGGTCGACGACGCGGAAGCGTTTGAGCGATTTCGAGACTGCGTGCGGCGCAAGGGTGACAACACGTATGGACAACAGGTGGACACCAAAGAGTGCAGTGCCTTGCACTATGCAACCATGCACGGAGCGATCTTTCTCAGCCGCATTGGTGCTGAGCCCAACGTGCTGGGCAAGGCCGGCTACGCGCCACTGCACTACGCGGCGCTCTACGGCACCAAAGTCTGCCAGTCGGCGCACATCACGGACGAGCCGCCGAGCGCAGCCGTGCAAGGGGCTCGGCACGCCTTTAGGTTATATCCGTCGATGAAGCCACTGCTGTGAAGGCTGTCGCGCAGGCGAAGAAGTGTCGGCGACGGCGCCAGCAGCAACAGTGGTTGCAAGCAGAGCTGCAGTCCGCCTAGTTGGCAAGCAGCGACGCCGCCAGTGGTGTGGGAAACTGCAGCAGCAGTGCCTGCGGGGGCCCACAGGAAATGGCCCCCGCAGGCAGCAACAACGTGGCCGACGTCAGCACCGCGACAGGGCAGTGCTGCTGCAGTGCACGGCGACAAGAAGAGAGACCCTCCCTGTGTGCTCCAGGAGCGACTCGGCGACAAAAGCTACGCCTGAGAAGACGCTTACCATCTCACCGCCCTCAACCTTTACGCCGTCAAGGGGCTGACGGCGCTGCGCCTGGCCGTGAGGCCGGGATCCATTGGGCTCGTCAATACTCTGTTGCGCGAAGGCGCGAGCCCCCTTCTGGGGTCGGTGGTAGAGACGCTGTCGATTGCCACCATGAGGAGCACAGCTTCATGTAGCGAGAGTGATGGGGTCGATGTGAAAAACGTCCGCAAGTCCGTTGTGCAGCGCAGCTCTGAAAGGACAAACCAACGGTGCAGCAGCATCAAGTCCACAGCAGCAGCAGCAGCCACGAAGACGTTCGAAGTCGCATCGTTGAGGCACTCGTTGCATCCCGAGAGCTGCACCGGCCGGCAGAAGGGGTAGAGCAACTTTGCCGCCTCTGTCAACAGCGCGCCGGTGCCTTCGTGTCGGCGGTGGCGAAGCTGCGCCACTCCATCGCTGACGTCCAGACGGTCATCGCTAACCTGGCGGCTGTGGACCAGGCCTGCGCACAGATGATCTTCGCTAATCCCCGTCGCGCCCTGCAGCAGGTGCTGCTGATCGTAACTGAGCGCTTGCAGAATCACCACCACCGCGCAGCTCTCCATGGAACTTAGCGGTGGTGGCTGCGGCTGTCCAGGACGATGGACAAGCGTCGGGCGCAGAGGGGGATGACGAGTCGGCAAGAATCACCGCTGTCTTGGCCACCGTAGACGTGACAACGGTGTCGACGAACAACCTCAGCGGCAAAGATAGCTCTTGCGGCGACAAGGGCGGCCTGCACACCTCTGCGGGCGTCAGCGGCGCTGTGCTACTATAGCTCTCTTCATACCACAATGGCCACCATCGCCACAGCAATGCACAGCCCCTACGCAGCTGAGCCTGTCGAGCGCGCGCCGGCTTTCACAAGTTACGGGGAGAAACTTGGCTGTCGTGGCCAACACGGACAGCAGAGCACGCTGCGGCTGCTGTGCACACTCAGTGCAGAACTCAACGCTGTCGATACGCACGGGCTGACTCCGCTGCTCTGCGCCTACGGGGCCACGCTCCTCTTTGCCTCGGAGCAGACGGAGGCGCAGTTGGTGGGGCACTCTGCAGAGGTGATCGCAGCCGCGGCCGTGGTAGAGCACCACACTGGCGGTGGCAACGTGGTGACCTCAGTTACAGCCGGCACCGAGCCTGCTGCAAGCCAGGAGAGGTTACTGAATGTCACTGCAACCACAGATTCCATGTCATCGAGGTCGTCATTGCCGACCGCGTGGACCTCTCCACGCGCGCAGCTGTCGGCCCCGGCCATCGCTGTGACCACAAACGCCGTCTCCTCCTTGGGCGAGCGCTACTACACGCAGCTAACACCGTCAACGCAGGAGGTGCTGCGGCAGGCCGCCAAGTCGGGCAGTGCGGAGTACCTGCTTCTCTCCACGCTGTGTCTGAGGCGGCGGATACGGCTAGCACCTGCTCCCCACATTCAGAGCCGCCGCTCGCGCTTCACCCACCGCTCTCAACCACTGTCCCCACCGCCACAAACGTGAGTACCACTGCTGGTAGAGCAGACCCGCCGGCAAACACCAACCTGCACCCGACGCCATCCCCCGTGGTGGTGCCGGTCTCATACCTCCCGGGTGCCTCACAGCAACTCACACTAATGGCCGCTACCTCGACAGCGGCACTGGGCATCAGCGACGCCAACGTTATTACACGCACCACGGCGACCCCGCCCGATGTTTTACTGGCAAGTGAAGGGCCGCTTACCAAGACCACAATGATGGCGGACGGAGCCAATGTCGGTGGCAGTGGCAGTGAATACAATGACCGCCGGGTCTTTCAAGCACGACGTCACCCGAGGAACTCCACTACAGTCCAATGTGGTGTCGCCCTCGGCCCCGAAAGCCTCAGCCGCGATGCGCACGCCTGCGGCTTCGACCACTGTTGGAGCTGAAGGTGTGAGCCCAACAGAGGTCACAGAGGGCATGCGTGGCGCGACCGTGCTGCCCTCGGCCTCCTCTCCCAATGTTGCCACCGCTGCTCGGGTGTACACGCTGCTGGGGCCGCATGATGTGTTCCTGACACATGTGGTGCACAACCCGACCAAAGCGGAGAGTATGGTGCGTGCGGCAAGGGTAGGGACAGCGCTGCGCTATCCCTTTCTCGCCTCCATCGTCTCCGGAGACAATCTGTAAGCGAGAAAGGGGCAGGAGAGAGAGAAGGATGGCAATCAGCTGTGCTTGACTGCGTGGGTGGGTCGAGTAGTGTATGGGGACGGTTAATGGACTCTGACTCTTGCTCCTCCGCTACTGCTGTTGTTGTCTGTTCCTTGTGCTGCACGTGTCGGTGCTCTCCAAGAATAACGCCAACACGCGCGGGGTGGGATACATAAAAGTGGAGGCGCACAGCAGAACATCGCGGATGAAGTTGTTGGGCACAGGCGTCTCATGAGGTGGTGGCGAAACACGATGGCCTCTCCCGCTCGCTCTCCCACACCGCCTCGGCACGCCATGGCAACATCAGTGACACGCAGGAGGAGTGTGGGCGGGGCGAGAGAGAGAGAGAGAGGGGGGGAGGGGCACTGGGGAGCCCTTTCTTTTGCACACACCATCCCTCCCCGTCTACCCACCCGCCGCCTCTCGTCGAACCAGCAAACAGGCTTGCGGCCCTCTGCCTATCTGTTTCCCTTCGGTTGTCGTCATCATCCACTCCGCCTCCCTCCTCATTCACTCGCTCCTCCTCACGATCCCTTTACTGCGCACATCAACACCGATCTCCCTCTCTTTCTCTGTTCTGGAGTCTGTCGGCCAGGGCTTCTGACCACGCCGTGTCCTTCTACTCCACCCCCCCCCCTCTCCCTCCCCCTCCCTCAGCCCTCACCCCCATCAAGAGCAGCTGCAGCGTCGCATCCAAACAAAGCACATCCATCGTCACTAAACCTTCAAGCCACTAACACAAAATATGAGCTGGTTCAAGCGGGAGCGCCCGACGGCGCCGATCCACATCCCTGACCCCCGTCGCCCATCCCTTTCCTTCGTCTTCAAGTCTCCTGAGGTCTTATGCAGCTCGCTGCTGATGGCAGTCAGCTACTACTTCCTTATAGTAGTCACCGGGAGCGCGTCGATAGACGGTCCCGAGGGACTCTGGCAGACGTTTGGCCGAAAGAGCCGTACCCGCCTGCAGAGCCGCGCGTCGGCGTTGCTGCCAGATTCTCCGCTGGTTATGAGTTTCGACATGGTGATGGCGATTCTGTGCATCTTCACCGTGAATAGTCTCCTCGCCGCCTGCAGCCGAGTCCTGGCGACGGAGCAGCGCCGCGTAGAGGAGGAGGCCCAGGCGGCGTGGAGGGCGGCAGTCACGAACCCTGAAACACGCCATGAACAGCTCGAAAAAGATGCGCAGAAGCTCGCTGAGAAGGTCAAGCTCTGGCAAGAAAACGACGAGCGTCGCAAGACTGGCCAGACTGTCCGCCGCGAGCGCATCAAGAAGCTCGACGTCATGGCGGACGAAGTGCTGACAAACATCATCATCATCATCTCAGTCGCCCTGAGCCTTGGAGTCGCCTACTCGATCGCCACGCAGCCGCCGAACCAAATTCGCGGTTTGGGCATGGGCGGGATGCTGATAGTTCTGATCGGCGGCATCGTCGTCTGCGGACTTGACCGCTACCTCAACAGCATGCGACACTACTGCAACTACGTGAATTTGCTCTGTATAGCTTCCCTGCTGGTGCTGGCCGCCCGCGCAAGCGTGTTAGCCAAGTGAGCTCTTGGGTAGTGTGCTTGCCTCGTCTCTGCCATCATAGTGTTTGCGGGTGGGGTGAAGTAGAGAGGGAAGGGGGAGGGCACTTTGTATGTTTGCTCGGGGACGCACTAAAGGGTCTGTCGCGCAGACATGCACAGCCGCGCGAGAGCACATGTCTTGTGGACTCCAAGGATGAGCGAGTGATGCTGCATCGTTGCCGTTGATTTCCGTATGTCACTCTCGCCGCCAGTTCCACACACACACACGCGCGCCTCTTGCCGCTCCTCCTCCCCCTCCCTCGCCAACGGCAGCCACTACCGATACGCGTGCACATGGATGAGACACTCTTCATCGAAGGAGGTTAGCCCTTTCCCCACCTATCCACGCCAACATCCTCAACGAGCGAGAGAGCATCATCGACAGGAGCTCTTGGAAGTGGGTGGGCGGTGCGCTTTCTTCGCATTCGTACACGCTGTACACTCCATGGTAAAAAAGCTCGTTGTAGGGAGGGGAGCGAGGAGGGCGGCGGTCGGCACCTGCTCTCCCTGCCTCCCAGTTATAGTTCGAAATCCCCGCGGGTGATGCCGAGCACTCCAGAGGTTTGCTCACACTGTGCTGATCCTTTTTGTTTGGGCAGGCTTGGGCGAAGCAACCGTCGATCAAAGGATCCCCCACCCCCTCTGATTCTAAGGGATCTGGACAGGGCCGCGGAATGCCGTCTCGCAATCGAGCAATCATCGCCCCCCCCCCTCTCTCCTAATCTCCGTGACCTCGTGCGCCTGTCCTCTCCTTCACTCGCACAGCACAGCAGCCGCCACAGGCGCCTCTCGTTCGGTGCAGCTCCCCTCTCCCTCCTCCCTCCTCCCCCTTCATGGCAGACGGCACGCGGGCTGAACGAGAAGGGCTTCGCTTGACTCGTTACCATCCACTACCCGACAAAGGCTATCACTGGCCAGACATGTCGGCCACCAGAGTCGATAGCCGACGAATGCCAGCGTCGTCTCTCGCACTCCTGGAGAAGTAAACGGGGGACAGATTACACCGCAGCGGTGGAGGAACTGAAGGCAGAGAAGGAGTACGATTCTGGCGACCCTCTCACCGACGAGGCAACTCACAGCAAACATGGAAAGCGTACCGTACCTCATGGAGGAGCGACGTATGTGCGAGCACTCGTTACACCTCTACCAGTGGATGCAGGAGCCCATCAAGGCTGAGGCACTTTGGGAAGGAAGGGAGCAGCAACGCATTAAAAGCCCGCAGCTCGCGGAGAGCCAGAGGAGGAGAGGAGGAGAGCTCCGTGAGTCTCGCCCGGCAAGGCCATTTGACTCCCGTGGCGGTGAGGCTGGGCTAGTGCGTGCTCTTCTCAAATGACCTGAGTGATGCAAGCTACGCATTGATGCACAGGATCCTCCACTTCAGCACTGATGACGCCATCAAAACGCATCATTGGCCTGTGGCCAGCCTCTGGGAGAGGGGACGCACGGTGGCTTCCCCCTGGTGAGCGAGGTGCCAAACTGCAGTACCCTCTTTTCTCCGCAAAGTGGCGCGAGCTCAGCGCATTCCCCTCTTACCAGGTGAGTGGAAGGCAGCAAGTGGTGGCCTGATTGGCAGCGCGGAGAGTGCTGTGATAGGGTTTCACGAGAAACTGAAGGACAACGCATTGCTTGGTGGCGGATGCATACTCCCGTCCACGACGCCCAAGGGAACCAAGCGTGTGTGGCAGGCGTGGGGCGCATGTCGAGGCAGCTTGAACACTCTCGCCTCTTCTCCAGTTGACAAGGTGAATCGCCAGATCAAAGGCTCTGAAGGCAAACATGCGGCAAGGCTACACTATACCACAGCTGCTGCGGTGGCTACTCCAGAGCACTACGGCCACGGAGGTCGCGGACCAAGTCGGGGCAGCTGCCGAGGCGCATTCCGCGGAGGCAGCGCTATGGAGGAGTACCAGCAGCGACAGCCTTCAAGAGAAAACAGTGGCAGGACTGCCCACCCGAGTGTCCCGGAGAGGGACAGTCCAGGTGCAGGACAGTGGGAGATGCGCATAGGAGGTGGCGTGTTCCACACGGGAAGGGGGCAAATCGCGAGCTGTGGATTGGCCTTCTCCGGCATTACACGCCACAACGCCACTCGATTGCAGGTGCACACGACTGGCCATGCTCACGACAGACCCGACCCACGCGGCTGTACACCAGGCCATCACCTACGGAGAAAAGACTACTGCATACCTCTTCTGCACACGCAGCATCACAGGGTAGCCGGTATCCTTACCCGGGGATAGCACTTGCAGCAAGGCACCACTGAACATTTTCGACTCAGCCCCCGTCTGTCATCGTCAGGGTGGCACTCACGCACGCACACCCTTCTCAGGAATCTTGACACAACTGCCTCAGAGATGACTGCGGGCTCTTCACGTGGGCCTCTATATTATCAGGCGCACTAGACGACGCGATACGACAACCCCAAGCCGCCCCATCCTGCATGGGCCCGCTCGTCCGCTGAGGCCACAAGGAGCCCTAGAAAAACGAGATAGTTCGTTATCAGGCTCAGGGCTTCTCATTACCACAGGTGTGCCAGACCATGGCACCGCGGGCTGGCACGCACGGAGCTGCTGACTGTGGGGTTCGAGGCCGTAGCGCCGCAGAAGAACAGACAAGTCGAACGAGTAGACGGATGGGCTGTGCGAGTACGCCCGCGGAGCGAGTCGCTCGGCCACCCACGACCAGCAGGAGGCGCACGTCTCTTCTCTTCCCCACCCCTCTACGCTTAGCCAAGCGAAGGGAGAAAGTGGGCACGCACCCACACCCACACCCACACGAACACGTGGGTGTGGGTGTGGGTGCGTGTCGTCGTTGCTTTCTGCCACGGTGCTTTAATCATAGCCCGCTTATACACCCACCAACATCTACATCGATGTCTCCCTCCTCCTTTCCCTCTCTCTCTCTGCCCTCCTCTCCTGGTACGTCTCTGGTCACTCCGCACGCACCCCGCGCATACAGTAACACGACAGTCAAGCACACACCGCTCATCCAGGCCCTCAAGCGTTACGATCAGTCGCACGCGACTCACTAGCAAAAATTTGAGCTAAGACAGGGAGGGGAAGATGCCGGGCCCAGGTCTTTTATCTGATGGTTGGTTCCGTGAGAAGAGCTCCATGTGGCCTGGGCAGGCGCAGGGGCTCAAGGTGGAGAAGGTGCTGTACGACCAGCCCACGGAATTCCAGCACCTGACAGTTTTCGAGTCCGACCCGAAGGGACCGTGGGGCACCGTCATGGCACTTGACGGCGCCATCCAGCTCACTGACTATGACGAGTTCGTCTACCATGAGATGCTTGCGAACCTGTCGCTGACGTGCCATCACAAGCCAGAACGCGTTCTGGTCATTGGCGGTGGCGATGGCGGTGTCGTGCGCGAGGTGCTGCGCCACAAGAGCGAGAAGGAGGGCATTGTACAGTCTGTCGAGCTCGTTGACATTGACGGCGCCGTGATTGAGCAAAGCAAACGGCACTTCCCGCAGATCGCTTGCGGCCTCGCGAACCCGTGCGTGACGGCGATGGTGGGCGACGGTGTCGCCTTTGTAGGCAACGCGCCGGATAACGTGTACGATGTCGTCATCATCGACACAACGGACCCTGAGGGGCCGGCGTCGGAGCTGTTTGGCGCGGAATTCTACAAGAACGTTCGTCGCATTCTGCGGCCCGGCGGCATCGTATGCAACCAGGGCGAGTCCATCTGGCTGCACCGCCCGCTGATAGAGAAGATGATGAGTTTCCTGAAGAAGGACATCGGCTTTACCACCGTCAAGTACGCGATGATCTACACCCCAACGTACCCGTGCGGCAGCATCGGCACACTCGTCTGCGCTAAGTCTGTCGACACGGACTTGACAGTGCCGAGGAGACCGGTGGAGTCGCTCGGGTTTGCCGACGAGCTTAAGTACTACAGCAGTGACATGCACCGGGCAGCGTTCGTGCTGCCGCGCTTCGCGGCGTACCTGAACGAGTAGAGAGCTGGGTGGAAGGAAGGGGAGAGACTGGCGGCTTTAAGACGGGGGCGGACGCGCGATCACAGACGGAGCGTCGCACACGCAGTGTTGGGGCGCCACCCACCAGTCCACACCCACTGCGACTATTGAAGGGCCTCCTCTCCCTCCTTGCATTGCCCCAGCACCGCTATACATCTCCCTGCCATGTTCCGCAGTCCTGTTCGCTCTCTCTCTTTCTCTCTTTCTCTGCCTACCTGCGTGCATTCGACGTGTTGATCGCCACAGTCTGCCGGCGTAAGTGTGCCAGAATGGGAGAAGGAGAAAGTGAAGGCCTCACACTTCTTTGCTCTTCGGTGTGCATCGACGCGCGCGTGCAGAGACGCTCGTTTGGCTTGTTTATGCTTGTGCTTTGCCTTGCGGATTCTCGCTCCCCCTCTCGCTTCCTTATTGGTTTCCTTGTTGCCGTGCACTTCTGCAGGCGTAGACGCGTGTACGGCGGGAGGGGGGGCGGGGTGGGGCGCGCGCACGCATTGGCCACTGTCACGTTCAGCAACACCGCCCGCCCCCCCCCCCCACCTCCCTCCCATGGGTACAGGGGGAGAGCCGGCACAGTGTTGAACGCATCGTAGCACTTACACATAAGAAGAGGACCACTGCTAGCACAGGAACCGATTAAGCACATCGGTGAGAGGTGCGTGTGTGGGGGGGGGGGGAGGGGGAGGTGCACGCGCACACCTCTCTTGAGCGGGTGGAGTCTCGCACATGCCCACGAACTGTCAGGGGATGACCGGCACACAAGCAGGGGAAAGAAGACTGAACTGTGAGCTGGAGCCCACCTATCGCATCCCCTTCCCCCTCCCCTCCACTCCCTCCCTCCCCTCCATTCCTCAACTTAGTCACTCCCTCCACTCCCTCCCCTCTCTCTCTGCGTATTTCGTGCTAACAATGTTAAGCGGCAATGTCAGCAGTGAGACAACTGCCGTCTGTGGCTTTGCGGTCCGACAAAAAAATTTCGAGCATAGCAGCACGCCTCCCCTCACTCAGCAGAAGACACTGTCGAAGACAGGCTGGCGTGTGGACAAACACGCGCGCGGGCGCCACTCGTGAATTGTGTGCATGGGTGTGTCTCCTCTAGTCTTCAGCAAGGACATTGCTCTCCTGGTGATCCGCTGCTCCTCCTTGTGTTGCTTTGTTTCCTTTTGCGCTCTCCTCCTGCGTGTCATGCTCAAACACACGCGTGCCGCAGCCCATTAGCGCCCTCCACAACCGCCCTTCCGCATTCCCCTCGACCCTTGTGCTCTTGTAGAGGTGCACCTTCTCTTGCCCTCTTTGCTGTCGCTGCAAATTGCTGGGCCATTTGCCTTCTCCTCAGCTTTCACCCGCCACTGTGTCTACGTATAGACAGATACTCAGACAAAGTGCATGTGTGTGCGTGTGTGTGCGTGTGTCTGTGCTGCATCGTCCACACCCATCACAGCACGGTGTCAATAGACGTTGTACTTGCTTGTGCTTTTCTGTATTCCCGTTGCTTCAGTCCTCCCTCATCCAGGTCGATTACGAACGCGCGCCCCCCCGCCCATCCGCCTTCCTCTCATCTCTTTCTCCCCACGAGCGTACGTGTCATCTCTGCGTGCACAAATTGGCACTCCGCCCTGACGTGGAAGTCAGCGGCCGCGACTTCATCCGCGTGCGGGCGCGCTCTGCGCTGCCTCTTCACGTTTCCCTTTACATTCACCAACACACTTTCTCCTCCGTTGCTCGTACGAGAATGCTTGGTGGGACAGGTGGTGGCGTTGGAAGCAGCCGCAGCACTGACGGAGGCGACGGCGTTCCGCTCATCACGCGCCTTCTTCTGCTCCGTGCCACGGTGCGCTTTAGCCTCTCGCCGTCTACCTTGTCTACGTCCTCAGATGGAGAGACGGCTCTGATGATGCCAGAGCTGAGAATCGTCTCGCACTATGTCCGAGGGTCGTCGCTGCGGCCGGTGACAAGTACGCCGAAGGAGGAGGCTCAGTTTCTCGAAGCGCATCCATCGCTACATGGCCTGCTCCTCTCTCTTGCTGCCGGCCGCCTCGCACAGCGAGTAAAGCTGCGCCGGCTGCAGACCAGCGTCGTGCGGACATCTGTGAAGCTTACACAGAGAGCCGCGCTAACCTCTTTGGCCGAAGCCGCACCAGCGTCACGCAGCGGCGGCAGCAGCAGAGCCGTTGATTACAATCAGCTCCAAGGTGTCGTCGCGGCTGCGACGGCGAGCTTCGCTGAGGATGTGGCATGGTACAGCACCGTCACGCCACACAGCGCGCAGCTAAACCCGTGGTGCCTTCTACCCATCTCAGCAGCAGGCTGCTACTTGACCGTGCCATCGCCACCATTCGTGCATTGGTGCAAGCTGCAGGCGGCGCACTGCTGTGTTGAGGCCGGCGCTGCATCGTCCGTCAAGCCTGGCGTTCACGGTGGCCCAATGCGGTACAACGACATTGTGCACTACGCCAGCTCTGCTCCCTCACCCTCCAGCAACACCCACTCCTATACCGGCGTGACAGCAGTGCAGAGCACAGGCGTCGGTGAGGACGGTGGCTACGTGCACGGCTACGCATTCATTCTCGAGGGAGATGTGTTTAGCGGCAGCGGCGTTGACGAGGCAGCGGCCGCCGCCACAGCAGCGGCCGCAGCTGCCACAGAGAGTCAGCGCTCTGAGGCCTTGTCGCGTGACAGCGGCGACGAGGAGGCGAGCGTCCTCCTGTGGTGCGTACTAAGTGACGCGCCGGTGTTCAACTTTATGTGCGCCCTCACGCACGCGGCCGTGGGGGCTATGAGCTGTGTCGCTCAGCGCCTGTACCATGAGCGAGCCATGTTCACAGAGTCGTCGTCGGCAAGCCCCTTGCTCTCCAACGGCGTCTACACTGCGCTCCTGGATGACGCGATACAGGAGGAGGTTGTGCGGCCTCTGGCGAAGGAACTACTCACCTTTGGTTCTGCCAGCAGTCGCACGTTGCCTGGGGACACCTTCACCGTGCAGCTAGCGCTCACACGCAGCAGCAGTGGTGGCGCCATTGCATCACATCGGCTCGCAGCCTCCATCTCGAATCAGCTGACCTTCCGCCGTCCCCTCGACTTGCTCTACGCCCACGCTGACGTGCCTCTGTCGCTCCTTCTGCTGAGCTTCAACGAAGACGCGCTGCGCGTCCTGCAGTCGCTCCTGCTGCAAGAGGCGCGGGTAGTGGTGCTCGGCTCCACTCCGCAGCACGCGTCGGCGTGCGTCGTCAGCTTGCTGGCGCTGCTGGGCCCGCTCACGTGGGTGTCCCCACTCATCCCATACCTCCCGCCACATCTAGCCGCCGTGACAGGACTGCTGCAGACGCTGCTGAGGCCCCCCTTTGAGCAACCGGGACAACGAGCGCCGTCGGGTAAGTCGCTTTCCCCGGCGCCATCCTCGCAGTGGAAGGAAAGCAGCGGCTTCCTGCTCGGCAGCACCGCCGCCATCCAACCCTATCTCATCCTCCTCTCTTCTTCCCCGAAAGTCGAGGCAGGCATGAGCGCCAGCGACTACAACCGCAGTGACAAACGCGCGTTGCGGCTCTGGATTGCCGACGCTCGAACCGGCTGCGTCGGTGTATGCCCAGAGGATCCAGTAATGCGGTTCTCGCAGGCAAATTCTCTGCCATCAACTGACCCGTCGGACGGGTCGGCAACACCGGCGCCAGCAAGCCGCGGCGCCGTCAACGCATGGGCGAGTCGCGCGCACGTGAACCTCCGTGAAATCGCGTCGCACAACTACAAGCCCGACGAGAACCAAAGCGTCAGCGCTCTGTACAGCGCCGTTCGCAGCAACCTGCGCGCCGTGGCGGAGTCGAACGTTATGAGCGCAGCACCGCTGGACCTTCTACCTGCCTTCAGCGACGATCTGCGAGACCAGCTGCGCCGCCTGGTGAGCGTCGACAAGCGTCGTCTCTTCCGGCACAGCCTGGAGGCAGTGGCACAGCATATGCACGCCCGACTGGAGGCCCTCGAGTCACTGGCGGCACGCCTCGCACGGGGACTGCGGCAGGCAATCACGGCCACTGACCTCTGCTGCAATGTCTCCGTCGCCAGCACGCTGAACGACAGCTTCGAAAATCGAAGCAACTGCAGCGACACCGAAGGGAGCAGTGGTGGACTCACCGCGGCGCACGCCGGCGATGACGACGGCAACGACACTTCTCCGTTGCGCTCCATCACGGAGGCCCTTGCAAAGTCCTACTCGCACTCCTTCGCCGGAGACGCTGCGCCGTCGGCGACGTCCTTCGCTGCTGCCCACACCCCACAATTCCCCGTGTTGTCTCCCAGCGAACTTTGGCAAGTGCAGGCGGGTGTCTTCGGCTATGTGGTGGAGCGCTTCACAGGGGCGTACCGCCGAGGGCTATCCACGACGACACTCGGCAACGGCGCTGGTGGATGTGAACAGCGTCGCACCACAGCCATGGAGTCGTCAGTGTTCTTGGTGCCCGGCATGAACCAGAACTACACCCTGGCTGAGCGCGTTGCCCAGACGCACATTTTTAAGCAGTTCGAGTGCGCTGTCTTGGCCGCAGAGCAGGTGGGGCTGCGTCGCGTCTTCTCTGGGGTTCCTCACACGCGTGTTGGCGAGGGAGGCCATCCTCTCCTCACCAATGTCCGCTCCCTGGCGTTCTTCGCCCTCTTGTGCAGCCGGGCGCGCCTACACTACGCGGAGTTATACCCCGACATGGCCTCCGTGGACGCGGTCGGACTCGTGTACACTTCTGTGGTGACGCGGTGGTTCTCGAACCGACGCGGTCCCTCATCATCGGTGAGTGTGCCTGGCGCCATCCGATTTCTTGCCGGGGGCCACAACGACAGCAACAATGACCCTGTGGAAGTTGCTGATGCCGACGCAACCCATGCGCCTCATGGCGGGAGCGGGCCTGGAGTGCATAGCAGCGGCAGCAGCAGGGGTGGTGGTGGTGGTGGTGGTAGTGGTAGTCTTCGTGGATTCTTCTCCAAGGTCGCGAAGGTGGTGAAGCATGGCTACAGCACCAGCGGACGCGCGCGGGAACCGCAGTCTGTTTACCTCCCCGCTGCCATCGCCTGCCTACATAACTTCAGCGTTCCCCTCTTTTCGCAGCTGTCAAAAACCCCGCAGTCCTTCGCCACCACCCCATACTCGGAGAACACCTCCATGAAGAGCAGCAGCAGCAGCGAAGCAGGTGGTGCTCCTGGTAGTGGGGGCGGCCGCCGTTACCATCGCCGTCACCACAATGCGCATGCATTCCTCACCACCTGTAAGCCACCGCCGGAGCGAATCAAGTGGGCCCGACAGCAACAGCAACAGCAGCACATCGCACTCAACATGGACTTCACATTGCCTAACGGGGCCAACGTGGGGCGAGCGGCGGGTCTCGGCGGTGGCAGTGGCAGCACGTATGGGAGTGGGCCGGGGATCGAGTCGGCAAGGGTTGACCTCATCACTCGTACCGGCGGTGACTCAATCGGGGGTCCGGACAAGGCCGGCAGTAGCGCTGCTGCACCATGTCGTGATGGAGGTCTGCAGGCGATGGCAGGCGTGTCTCTCGACATTTGCCGTGCCCTACCGCTCGATATCGTGCACGAGTTTGATGCGTACCAGCCGCTACTGCGCCCTACCGCGCCAGGCAGCGCAGAATGCTCATCGGCGAGCAACGGTGAGGACGCTCTGGCCGCCAGGTCCGCGGCGGCCTTCATGCGAGTCGGGTACTTGTGTCCGTCGTCCATGAACATGTGGCGTGAAGGCGAAGTCCGTACGATGCGCGCCGCATTGCACCAGTCGCCCCCGCGCCCAGCGAAGCCGCCTGTATCCTCTGCGTCGCCTTCTGCCTCGTCCACACGGTCACGACTCCCGCTGCACCCGGGAGCTGAGAACCCGGCGGAGACATCAATCCCTCCAGATTCGCTGTGCCTGTTCCCCGCGCCACCGCAGTCCACCGCCCCACCGCCGACAACCACGACAGCCTTGTCGATGGAGACGTCGACGTCGTCGGTATGGTGTGCCTTCACCAGCGGCGCCCCGCAGGACTACCCCTCTGCGGACCCTGCCGCGTCAGGTGGACATTCGGGTGGAGATGCACAGCAGCACCAAGTAGCGCCTGTGCGTGCCTCTGTGGCGGCCTCGTCGCCGTTGTCCCATGCAGCCGCTCCGTTACCGGCACCCTCTGCCAGCGACAGTGCTAGTCTCCGTAGCTCGACGTCGCACCACCGCGAGGTGGAGAACTTGTGGTGTGTCCAGCTACCATTGGTGCTGGAGAATGGGCTGCCAGCGCCACTGCAGGGCGCTGCGACTCAGAGGATGATGACACAGACCGCTGATAGCGGCGGCGGTGGCACTTGGAGCACCGGCGCACCACTTGCGCCGCCGACGATGCCAGATGAAGTGAAAGCAGCATCGCCATGCAGGGCCTTTGCACTCACGCCGATACCTGCTGTTGCCGTGGCGCCGGCTCCTCGCAGTGTGATGGACGATCTCTTCGCCGATATGCCGACCTCCTCGACAGTGAACGCAGCAACAGCGGGGAAGGACGACAAGCAGCAGCTGATGGCGGCTTCTCGACTACACGCCCTCGACAACTTCTTCTAAGGGGGCAAGTAGAAGGGGAGTGAGAAGAAACGACAGTGCAGGGTCGTGGGTGATGTGGGTGAGGGGCGGGGGTCGTTGTGTGGTGATACGATACTTTCGTGGACATGCGTGACTAGGTGCACCTGTGTATATTTTTGGCGGTGGCTCACACCAGCCCTATCCACTTCACGCGTGGCACACCAGCGCCTCGCGGATGCTGATTGTTGAGCAACCTAACCGAAGAGAAGGCGTGTAGCGGGCAGAGAGTCCACCTTCCGCCTCTCGCCGCATTCCATTTTCTCAGGCTGTGTGCACATCTTCTCTCTCCTCCCCCCCCCTTCTCTCCTTCTCCTTCCCCTTCTCTCCGTCCCTCTTCCTCGCCCCCTCACTGACAACCCACGGCGGGTGTGTGAAAGCGTGGCAGTGGCACACTTCCCTTTGCTCGTCAACCACACGCAAACACACTACACCACCACTTTGTATTCACTCACACAAACAAGCAGACGCACTCGCCGGCGCCACACCAAAATCAGAAGAGAGAAGAGGACACCGCGGCCTTGCTCAGAACAGCGACCTCCATCGGATGCCCACCACCCCTCCCTCACGAGAGCCCCTCGTGCCGACGATCAACTTCTCTATGGTGTGCCCCGGCGTATACCGGAGCGGCTACCCAACCAAGAAGAACTTTTCCTTCCTCAGCGCGCTACGGCTGCGAAGCATCCTGTACCTCTGCCCAGAGGACTACGCTGAGAGCAATCTCAAGTTCTGTGAGGAGAACGGCGTGCATGTCCTGCGCTTCCCAACAGAGGGGAACAAAGAGCCCTTCTGCGACATCTCCGAGCCGCTAATGCACCGCATCCTCAGCGCCATATGCGATACCCGCAATCTCCCCCTGCTCATCCACTGCAATAAGGGCAAGCACCGCACTGGCACTGTGGTGGCATGCCTGCGCCACCTGCAAGGCTGGTCGTTGGTGTCCATCTTCGAAGAGTACAAGCGCTTTGCCAGCGACAAGGCTCGAGTGGGAGATCAGCAATACGTCGAGCTCTACCACCCCATTGTGCGGCTGACCCCGCCCTTCGTGGCCTCGTGGGTGATTGTGACGCCGCGCGCAACGCTCGTGACGTCTGATCGCGAGCTCATGGAGGCAGAGGCACTACAGCTCGGGTACAGCCCCCTTGCCCCGGACAAGTATCTCAAAAAGAATGGCAGCGGTGCGGCCAAACCGACGACGAACCCTGTGGCTGCTGCAACCGCAGAGAGCGGCCTGACAACCACAACACCCACATCCAGCCCTTTAGCTCCGGGACCCAAGCAGCAGCCGTCACAGCCCGCCGCGTCCGCGGTGCCGATGAGCGCCGGCAACGGCGGCCACTCCTTCGTGCCCTCTATTGCGGTTACCGCAGCTGCAGCGGCGGCGGCGACTGGCTTTGGAGAAGCCACTTAAACAGGGACGTATCTGTCACCTTCTTGCCTTACCTCCTCTTCCAACGCACGCACCACCGCTCCAGTGGCAGGGGCGCAGTGGTGGCTGACGGCCAGGCACGGGCGGAGCCTCTCGCCCCTCCTCCTCCTCCTCCCCCCTCGCTTCCCCATCTCCGTAGAGGCGAGCTCTGCTGAGATGCGATTGCCTTCAGGCGAACTTCAGGCGCTCGATGTGTGTGTGTGTGTGGACGCGCCTTTGCCTTTCTTCTCTTTGGCCTTTTGTGTTTTGTTCCTCAGCGAAGGCGCCCACGAGTGGCTCAATGAGGCCCCGATTCACCATAGCACGGCTGAGGCATCACGGACGCCACCACCACCACCCTTCCCTCCCTATACTCATTTGCCGTTGTACTCCCGCAGACGCGACACACATATATATTTATTTATTTATTTATATATGTATGCATGCATGTGCCCACTAATGGCGGTGGCCTTCTCATGACCCGCTCCCCCTGCTGGGCGTGCTCGCACCCCCTCTCGATCTCATTTTCCTCCTCACGGTACCCCCCTGCGACCACCACGACTCTCTCAGCCGGCACCTGCGTGGATTTCACCAGCGCTACTCCATGCAGCCTTGCCGTGTAGAGCGGTCACAGAGAGAGGAACAGATGACAGGCACTGGAGGAGGCGAGGCGTAACGGCAGATCACCTAAGGGGATATGCTCAGGAGGACCTCTCCCGGAAGCACTACTGTCCATCAGAAGCCGTGCACACAGCTACGCACCGGGGGAAAGTTTCATGATAGCTGAAAGAGCAGCTAATAATCGGCCCATTTCTTCTCAGTCTCTTCACCGATGTGAACTTCGAGCTCCCACGCACACACCTCCCATGCGCCACTACCTCTGTTCTACGCTTCCCTGGAGTCTCCGCCGCCCCTTCCACATCATCCTGCGCTACTCATCTCCCTTCTTCTCACTCACACGCCTCCCCCTAATCTCCACCATTAACCCCCCTTCTTATCTTTCAACATCCCATAACACAATACTGAGTGCGAGTGATGGGGCGCGAT